>NC_092701.1:3679997-3985830 GCF_964275005.1 Diadema setosum
CATGACACCTTTTAATCATGTGATAAGAACCTGTATAAAATGTAAATATCTTTTGTCCATTTCATTTTCATCATTTTTTTTTCGTTTTTGTGGCACCCTCATTCACTTCTGCATACCTGTACAACTGCCCCTCTGTCATTTCACAACTTTCCTATTATACAGCTGTACACACCCGTTGCATCC
Source organism: Diadema setosum (assembly GCF_964275005.1). NCBI lineage: Eukaryota > Metazoa > Echinodermata > Echinoidea > Diadematoida > Diadematidae > Diadema > Diadema setosum. The sequence goes on from NC_092701.1 coordinate 3,680,181, forward strand.
CACCTCTCTCTATCCCTCTGTCTCCATACACCAGAACCTTCTTTGCCACACCGCATGACTCATAAACTTTGATCTGCAACGTGCACTCTTCAGTTCTTTTTTTCATTATTCCGTTCTGTTCATAGTCATTCTCCTTGTCCACTGTTGTTCAGTCTCTTTCATCATCATCATCGTCATCATAAAAAAAAAAACAAGGGAGAGATGTAATGTTCATACTACCAGACCACAACCTACACCCCATCTTCTAATAACATGTTCTATGTTTACATTAACCACCAAGCTTTCCCCCCTCACTAACTTCTACTGATAACGCAATCCCCTCTTTCCGTTCCCAAGCTGACCACATAGATTAACTGTCTCCACTTGATTGACAAACAAACCCAAACAAACTTGTTAAATGAGCTCCTACTGCAGACTGTGTATATACTCCAAGTTTCAACAATAAAGTCTCACTTATCCTCCCAACTACCACTGAGTGAAGTTCTATCCATTGCCTCTGAGTATCCAACTATCTGTACTCTATAGTGACATATAGACAGCGATACAACAAAGTATCACCCCCGAAACATTACAGCCGCAATGATCCTACTTGGAACAGCATACAATGAATGACGCAACAGTTTATCGAAATATAACGAGAACAATGTACGCAATTTGGTTAACTGGAGTAAATTGTTTTCAGGTTGATCAGACAAAATTTGGGAAGACGTCGCAGTTTTATTTTAGTTGAAAATGGTTTTCGTTTTCTGACGAACGTTATGGGTATAGGGAGGCTATTGCCCTGCGCCTCAGATAAAAGGCGCATTTGCTGGACGTGAATTCCAGGCCGCAATTGGTCCCCGATCCTATGAACTTTGTTGGATGACAGCTAAAATAATTTCGTTATGGCAAGAAAAAAAAAACAGTTTTATATTTTTTTTTAGTTTGTGACAAAATTTTGACGGTATTAAGTGACTAATTTGTGACGAAGAACACATGTTATGAAGATAACATGTCAAACCGAAGGTTTCATTAGTGGTTTACGGTCATCCCTAGTAATCCATGTAGTTCAACAGTTGATTCGTCGGGTTATGGTTATTGCTCTCGTGTGTCCGTCATGGTAAAGATATATCAACCAACATCATGGGTCGTTTTATCGCGAGACGCATTTTACGACTTCGTAGCGATTATCTTTCTAGTTTTTTTAGGCGTTTTGGGGATACTCCTGTGCCCCGTTAGCCATTATGTTTCGATTTTTATACTCCTCGGTTTACTCCATGTTCTCCGTTCCCCATTTATTGCCTTCTCCTCTCTGTCTTCCTACCTCTCTCCAACAACTCTGTCAATTGGACACAATCTTCTTGAAAGTGGCCTACCTGTCATTGGCCTGACAAAATTCATGGATAACATTTCGGTACACGTGGCACTCGGTATACCCTATGATGCATTTGTTTGTTTTCTTTTTCAAATTTACTTGCTTATTGGCTTTGTGTTTTTATGTGTCTTTGACGTTCAGTGAATATTATACTGAGGCTGCGATAATTTCGTACTGTAAAGTTCAACATCTATGTAGTTAATACCTGGTCGTATTAAGTTGATGTTTCTTTATTTGTTAGAATTAGAAAAATGTTCATACGTGACAATAATTATTCAAACCGTCGATGTTTTGCCTTTTCCCTGTCTTAATTCTATCTTTTCTTCTTTCTTCGAATCCTCTGATTCTTTCTTTTTTATCTCGCTTCCTTTTTCTCATCTTTTAATCATTCGAGTACGTCATGTACATTGTTTTGGATGTCATTCTTTTGTGTTAATATGATTGTGACTTCGTATTCGTATTTGTTGCACTATAGCATACAATAATTAGGTCAAAGAGTTAGGTATGTACTATGTAGTCTATTTGTGAGCTTTTAGTCACGCACGCCATGATAAAATTGCATTCCGGTTTGCTCATTTAGTATTGATACAATAGTGAGTACTATCTAAACGTGTCCACAAGTCCTCAAAACAATAACGCTCTGTCGATGAGGGCATCGACTTCCGAGGAGGGGAGATAGTGTTACGAATATGGATAAGCAGAAAACCACTGACCAGGGACCCACCTCCCTGCACTGACCATGCAGAACAATAAGTGTCTTGTTGTAGATGAAAACCACTCACCCTCCGCAGCGAATTCTCGTGGGGTCAATGTTTACGTTCCGCACGTGCCAAGCACGCCCCTCCATGTTGACACTTTTAGGGTTTCTCCTCCTAGGATTTTTGGCATAACTCTACCTCATAAAGTACCAAGTAGGGCACATTCCATAACAAGTGGGTTTCCGTTCTAGACTGAATCTCTGATAAAGTACACATTCCTTGCACATTCCGTAAATTCTGTCCATTCCTCGCATTACATCGTTTGGAATTTTATGTTGTGTATAGTCCACTAAAGAATTCTATGTTTTACCTAATATGAAGGTATACGCCCCAAATATTCTATGTTTCTCATAGTTTCCGCATAATTTGAATGCCCGAATACCTTTGTAAGTTTAAAGAAATACATTGAGCATAGAGGTATAAATATCGATTGATCTGTCTAAGCAAGAGACTTAACTTTTGGGGACTTCTGGAACTTCACTTCTTAAGAGGAGCGACTTCTTGAATCTAAGGACTTTAGCGAAAGTCGTTGTGTCATGCAGTTAGAGCAATTAGACAAGTCCTGTCATAACTCATATTGATCATGTACGTTTGTCAACATGAAGTATATCTGCCAATAAAATAGCAGTTTTTGCCCGGAACATACGCTCTTCCGATTGAACTATGTTGCAGCCCTCTCATCGTGATGGTGAATGAATTGTGTGAATGTACCTGATGCACCTTATATCTTACTAATTAACTCTCTTCCACTGCGGAAAATGTGCCTTTCTATTGGGGGTATCATTCCCGCTCGGTAAACATCCTGCCACCCCCAGTAGTCAGTGCAACAACACCCATTTTCCCGCAACAGTATTCTAACAAAGGAGAGTTGATAAGTCTTGAGTCTTGAAAAATGAGGGGAAAAAAGCTAGAAGATGACGACAAAACTGTCACACAAGGACCACCGTTATAGTCCACACACTCACCTGGTCATAATCTACAGGCGGCGTAAAACACTTCCCTTCGATAAGGCCTTCATGTGATAATCCCATGCATTGATGAAGGAGGGTTAACAACACAGCAGCTCGCATGAGCCCAAGGTCACACGAGTACGCTGACGTTTCCACCTGCCCGCGATTTTTGTGTTTGTACCCAGTACCCATTGTATCGAGAGCCACGCTCATCTGAATTGTTTCTGGATCAGTGTGATCTACAAAAGTTTTCCTTTGCCTCCCGATTTAATAATGATCATCCACTACTTCAGTCCTACGTTCGTAAAGCGCGATTGAAAAGCGTGTAAATAAAGCATCTGTACTGTACGAATGGTTCTCGAATCAGCTTGTCCGTGGTTGGCGCCACTGTTTACTTCTTGGGGTCATCGCCACTGGACGCCGCAAGATCCACCCCTATTTCGATTATAACAGCAACTGCAAGTTTCACCCCGGCTATAGACCCATGACAAGAGGGAGCTGCCGACTCAATGTTGTTGTACATTCATTATTCCGATGCACTTATTTAAGTGCGTTTCTATACAGTCTACCCCAAAATGGTTGCGTGAGCCATGCCCAGTAGTTCGTTCCGGATCAATTGCTCGATATCCTTCAGTTCAATGATTTGGCCAATGAAATCCCTATGTTGGATTCACCTTTAAAGACGCCCTATTGATAGCCCTGCCTGACACTCTCCACGGTCTGTTGGACCTTTATTGGTCTCACTCTCAAGGGCCCCTTTTGAGTCTTCTTTTTCCGTCGTACCAAAATAATCAAAGTAATACGGGGGAAAAGATCATTCGCATAAACAGATTAGCACTGATTAAGGAATGTCAGCATGGTAGGAAATGATTACTTGTGGTTGCCTACGAGGAATGCCTCCTTTATATCAACCCCATCTAAGGAGGTAACTCGTGTACACATTCATTTTTTAAGACACTACATTACTATTCAAAACAAGGCAAACTTCTAACAAACACCGATTATAACGAATTATCGGGTGTCATGAAGACGTTACTGCTAATCTGGCTTTTCAAAAGTAAAAAAAAAAAAAATCAAGCTACTCTTAAACAACGAAATCGGCTGTAAGGGAATAACTCTCACAAACAACTTAATCTCATATACATGAACAACGAAGAAAGAAGAAAGATTAGTAATTTTTTGAATATGATACAGTGAGAAATAGATTTTATTAAAATCAATTTTATTAATAATAATAATAATAATAATAATAATAATAATGATAGTGGCTACTTGTATAGCGCACAGGTCCACTTTTCAGTGCTCATGGCGCTTCAAAAATGAAAAAATATCATATATTTACATGCATATGTACATATTCAAACATTTCAACAAAGAAGAAAATGGTAAACAAAAGCAAATATATACCAAATAAAGAATACAACATATATCAATTAAAAATACAATATTGATCCAATATTAATGCCATACAGCAGTTACAGTCCTCAGTATGAAAGGAACAGATACGTTTTAAGTTTGGATTTGAATGACTCTGTAGATGACAGTTCCCTTAACGGAAAAAGCACGATCACCATACCCATGTTTTACTCTGGGTGTTTGGAGTAAGAATGCATCTGATGATGAACGTAGCCTTCGTGTCGGATTGTATTTTTGAACAGAATTACTTATGTATATTGGGAAAAAAGAATGAACTGAATGATGTACTAATAACAGAATCTTGAAAATAATCCTTTTTTTCTACATGTAACCAATGTAAGGAACGGAGAACTGGTGACATGGAATCAAACTTATTAGTAAAAGTTAACAATCGGGCAGCAGAATTTTGCAACCGTTGAAGTTTTGTGACATCTTTTTTTGAAAGATTACATAACAATGAATTCGAAAAATCCAACCGAGAAGAAATCAAAGCATGAATAAGTATCTCAGCTGCAGATTTAGACAAATATTTCCTTATGAAACTTAAATTACGCAACTGATATCGAACATTCCGCTGAATATGAGTTACATGACGTCGAAATGACATTTCCTGATCAAATATGACACCTAAATTACGGGCTGTTTTCGACGGAGTAATGCAAGTGCTACCGATGTTGACATGACATGACTGATAATCAACTTTGCTTAACATTATGCTCTGATCCCAATAACAGAAACTCAGATTTATCATCAGTTAGTTTAAGGCCACTGGATGTAAGCCAAATTTTCAGGTCTTGCAAACATGCTTCGAGTTTTACAATGGCGGATGACAATGAAGACGGAGTGGGTTTAAAAGACAAATAAAGTTGTATATCATCCGCATAACAATGATAACTAATACAATGCTTGCGAAATACTTCACTAATTGGTTGCATATACAGAGAAAAAAGCAGCGGGCCTTCAACAGAACCTTGAAGTACACCAAACTTTAATCATAACAGCAGTAATAAGTATTGTGTAAAATCTGACTGGAAGTTCACAGAGAAATGCAAAGGCTTGAGACAGATATGATCCCCCTTGTAGAGTCCAATACAAACAAACATCGATTCAGAGTCGAATCCAGAATACCTAATGAAAGTAACAGATGGAATACACAAACAAGTGAAATCTATGAAACATATGCTACTGCATTAAAGAAACGAGTACAGCAGACAGAACAAAACTATAAAGAGATGGAGAGGTGCATTTGGTATAATCTACATTTATAGAATGAACTAATAGGGTGTCTTTTAAGATGATCTAGACTTGAAAACGATTTACACACCGGTAAAAAACAAAACAAAAAACAAACATACCAATCATACAAAAAAAAAGATGCTTTGCGCTGACCTATATGTTATGCTCTCAACACGTTCATATGAGCGATGTAATCCCCTACTAAACACTTACACAAAACAACATACGATGCCAGTCTTTGCAAATATGCGTCTGTTTACTATATTTCCTTTTTATAATTTTAATATAATACAATTATACGTTCACAATTTAAACTGCACATATATTACTTAAGATTGTGAAGAGTGTCATACATGAAATTGTGTTCTCATAATATGAGCACATGTGCGAATGTTAATAATATGTACGTGTTTCTTAAGTGTTCTCGTGTCAGTTTTTTTTTTGCTTCGTGCATGGCATCCGTACCTCAACTCTGCCCATTAATACTTTTCCTCTCATTCCTTTTAGAAAGTAGGGGGAATCAAATTATCCTAAACATAATATACCGGTAACAAGTCGAAGGCACGCACGCTTTTCATAAAAACATGGGAAGACAGGGCCACGTACCACCAAACCCATAAACATTATACCTCGTCATCGGTCTTTTTTTTTTTTTTAGAATTTTACACTCAACAGGGCTGGACTAAATCGTGAGTGCTCTGAAGTTCCATTTTTTTTAATGCAATATTATCATGATAGTGCAAACTAACTTAAAATGCTTTATTGAGAAATAGAGAATCAGTAAGAAATGCATTTCATGTTTCTTATACCTCATTGTGTGTGCTGTTCCAAAGTGATGCCTCACTCACGCACATAATGGATTGACATATAATTGCTAATTATGTCTATGATCAGTTAGACTGCAGTGAGTGGCCCAACTATGATCGGCAGCCGCGATCTTACAAAACTCATCTGTAGAGGGAGACAAATCGAAGAAAACTCGCACCTCATCCCCGTTGTTGTTTTTGTGGTTGTTATTGTAATTTTAATACAATCATGCAGTCATCGGTGACTTGTAGGGGATGAATTTGAAAGAGTTGGAAGGTCTTAGTTTACTGGTGGCTCCTCTGCTCTCAAGTTCGATTTCTGTATTAAGGGCCTCGTGACCAAAATCGTTTCTCTCTGACACAAGTTGAGTTAGGTGCCACGAATATAATTATATACGTCACGTCTTGGGAAAAGAGATATAACAGATGCATATTCAAAATGTACAGACTTGTTGACAAGTTTCGGAAGAGGGCGCCACCTCTTATCGTCACATGGGCGGCGGGGAGGCTCAGTAGGTAGAGTTTCTGCATGCATGCCTTTGAATCAAAAGACTGGAGTTTGGGCCCGAGTTCGAATTTATCCCAGTTTCACCGAACAATGTTGCGTGTTGTCATGCCGTCCTCTCTAGAAGTTGTTAAACAGTCAGTACCTGTGATAAATACAGGTCCCGTGTGTGGGATAGTCACAATGTATGTATTAAAAAAATATCGCTTCGTTCATTTATCGTAAAGAGCAGGGTGCATAACTCGTTAAAGAGGTCCACCCCAAGCACTCACAGGTAGACACATGAAGGACCAGCCAGAGCAGCTGAATATGGGCTATCCAGCCCTCTTATCAGATGGAAAAATGATTCCCCATCCCCCCCCCCCAAAAAAAAGAAGAAGAGAGAAATAAGCAACATAATACGGATACACGAAGTGATAGTTCTTGGAATTATATCGGTCTTCTGTTTCTATGCACTTACCACCTGTTAACACTGTGTTAAGGTATCCCTTGGCAGTTCAGTATAAACCTATTCGGTTATAAAGCACTATAAGTATTGTCGTCCGTAAGGGTTGGGGGGGGGGGGAGCTTCTAAAAAATACTGATCCAATAGGTTATTCAATGAGTCTGATTTATTGCTATGCCAGTTGATAAATCAAATACAGTTTGACATGAAAATATATTGAAACCCACCAGTCATGGCTGAAGTAAAGGTTAACAGTAAAGAAACAGCGTAGAAAAAAAGCGAGCACAGGTATACAAAACCACAACTTTTCATCATCATGCTTAGGAAGATTTCGCATTTTCTTTCTCACCAGGCTCCTGAGTTAATTTTCGTTTGATAATGTTTTATGAAACTTTGCCCATCCTTATTTTTCAAACTTATGATACCATCGTTAGACAGAACGTTAACAGGTTCATTCTGTAGAAACTGTTTTATTGTAACTGTTCAGTAAAGATAAGAAATGAAAATCTAATCGACATAACCTTTTGTATCTACGAGTACAAGTCAACATCATCATAAATTGAAGTTCGCCTGCTCCAGAAAACAAATTACATGCCCTGTGTTTGCGTGAAGCCAAATACAATTTTCAAATTTCTATTGAGAACATAGCTGTTAACAGTAGAGAACAAAGGTTCTGAAGTGCACTCTAATGAGACGTGACTGATTATGTCTCCTGAAACATTGTGCAAGTCACAAAGTACAGATTTTGGCATAATATAGCAATACATGTTATCACCAAATTTGAATTTCAAAGTCCGGTCTTTATTTATACATAACATACAACTGACAATCAAGCATTAATCATTAATCTTATAGACTTGCTGTAAACTCGTATAGCTTTCTTACAAAGTTATAAATGCAAGAACGTTAAGCATGACATATAAAAAATGAAGTAGATTTCAATAGGAATGATGATTACAATTTGTTTATTCGAAAGGGTCCTTTAATCGAAAATAAAATATAATTCGTTTTCGCAAGGTTTGTCAATCAGAATTATTACAATAATAAGGTTTGTTTTTGCGAAGGTTTGTTATTCCGATGATTCCTTAATCCGAAAATGGGGAAAAGGTTAGAGTTATGGAAATTACACAAAAAAGGCGCATACAACCAAGTCGTATTTTGTTTTCGATAACAAGCCTTCAACATAATGAAACTCACCAACATGAAATGAAATTGAACGCTTAAAAATCGAAAATGAACCATGTAAGTATAGAGTGTTGACAAAAATCATTTGAACGGAACGCCTTGTCTTGACTTCGAATGCAAACGAGATGGGAATGGGAGGGGACAGCCTATTATGATGATGATTAACTGTATAGCTAACAGGTCTACCTTTCGACGATCATGCCCATTTGATGCAGGACATTAACTGAAACAAAAACAAAAACATGGTACACAGAAACAGAGTAGCAATAAAACAACAAAAATACAAATACAAATGATTAAAGCAAGTTGAATAAATACATGTAACACATTATGTTGCAAAAATGTGACGAAAAATCTTGGGGCTGATTGTTCCAAAGTTTAGACCAATAATGAATTAAATGCTGACGACAACAGCACTGTTTGCGTTTAGGCACATGAAACACAGACCACATGCCTAACCTCGTTGATACCTGGTTGTTTAAACAATGTGAATGATTTACAAATATAACTATGGGAAACATAAGACGGCATGATAAATCAGGAAAAATGATTTTGTACGAGATTTTTGTGTTTGTGTTTGGTAGACTTTGGAACGTTTCGTTGGCGTTTTGGTATGCAAATGTATGCAAAAGCAAAGACGAAAACAAAAACAGACATAAAAAGCAAGAACAAAATCAACACACACACACACACACACACACACGCATGCACACACCATTACAAACAATTCTTTTCTTTATACTCCTGAAAGATTTTACCTCATCTCACTTGAATCATTTTTAAGATAGATTATGTATTCATTTCTTACTCACATGATAATTATGATTCAAACTATTGAAAAAACAGGCTAGAATCATAAAAGCTTTACTGTTTTCACTGATTGATTTGTTTTCCTTACCTTGATGAGTCTGTATCCCAAAGATAAAAGTATAGTAGATTGCAAGTGAGGACAAAGGACACAATATGATCATATAAAATGTCAGTAATTTTTTTTCTTTTATGAAAAACCGACATTACGTATTACACAATATCACACTGATATGGTATAACGGTACCATCTTGGCATTGAACGAATTCATAACGATGACATAAAGTTTGATGTTTATAGCGAATTGATGCTTATTATTTCATCAGGAAATGCTGTTCACTGAAATTATTGTTACGTTAATTGAGACTCTATAGAAGCTTCAATCACGTGCTAATACAAACATTTGATATCCTTTTATCCCCAAAAGGGTGTCAATTCAATATTCACTGACACAGGTGACATGGATGATGTTGTAAAGCGTCATTTAATTTCAGGTGGAACATGCATATACCAATAAGATGTACGTGTGTGAATCTGAGTTTGCATTAAATAGTGCGCGGAATTAGTGAAGGGTTTAAGTGTTATCACTTTATCGCAATAATAAAGTTATATTAGATACTTTATTACGTATTGTGTTAAACTGCACACATCATCTCCATAACGCAAGTTACATTTAGAATTGGCCTTTGGTCGAGAACAAGGTAAACAACATTGAAGCATTATCTACTTTGTCGTGCTGCGCATCACTTGAGATCATTATCAAACACTATCAATACACACGTAAACCTCATTAAAATGTGAACTATGTTTCCATCAATATCATACATATCAAGATGTTAACAGTACGTGCTATGCCACGTATTAAGTCATGTTCGAGACACAGAGACGTGAACAAACTAATAGCACACAAGCTGTAGAGCGGGTAATTTCCTTTCTTACACTATCCTTTCCGAAGGAATCCCTTTTTTCTCTGCATGGTTCCTGCATGGGATATGCTTGATTTTTCCCCCCTTTTTTGGAAATGTGAGCGTTGTGATTATTGGACAGGCTTGCAGGACGTTGGAATCAAAACTTGTACTCACTTTACGGTGTAAAATGTCTCTATTGTAGACTACGTATAATGGATAGAAGCTGGGATAGAATATACGATCTCGTTCTGCTCCTAACATTGACCGCTGCTGTGTTCTGTGATTTTGCTGGTAAGTGTTACTTCTGTGAACTTGTAATCGTGTCAGGTAAAGGTTACCTGAGGTGCATAAAAAAGAGGGAAAATAACCAAAATACGTTGGTCTGCATTCTGTATGGTACAGGAGAAGAGTAATTTGAATATTGCATGAAGTCCATTTTTATAGGGACGCATTGCGAAAATGAGCATTTGAAAAGGTGCATATCGCTTATGAGTACACACCCTTTTAGAAAGCTTCAACATGAATAGCCATATTGCATAAAATGTCATGATTTTCTACATCTTATGAACTCGGGTTTGTCTTTTAATTTGAACACTACATTTAGTATAGCATCCAACCATTCTGGGAAGCCGAAGCTCTCTCTCCCGTGTTTTAATAGCTTTTAGGGACCCATTCACTTCACTTTCGAAAAGCATAAGGCGCATCGCTTTAATTGGAATTAGTGAATTCCAAATGACGGGAACAAAACAGTGAATCTATTTTGAATCGATGTATGTTTTCCCTTTTCCTAAGGCGGCGGAATTTAGTTGTCTGACTTTGCATTTTTTTTTTTCAAACGAAATTAATTATTTCAGTAAGGACAACGTGAGGGAAGTTTCTCGGTAATACAATACATTAGGGAAGCAACATGCAAGACATCGCTGTACTGGTACTGGTATTCGTCCGCGGCGAATTTTTACCAAGAATAATAATTCATTTTCAGCGCCAGTAGCAGATGTTTTCTACAACAAAAATAACGAACAAAACAAGCACACACCCAACATCACAAAAACAGTATCAGGCGCATATACCTATATTTAAAAAGTTTTATCTTGTATATGAATTTGTGAAACAAATTGTTAAATTTATCATTCACACTCACTCATTGTGATATTTCATGAAACTATCGAAATTTGTTTTAGTAACATTAAGACTGGTTAGTGGGTAATTAGGAGACTTCTAAATGTGATTGCGGGTAATAACACCGTTTTTATAAGCCGCGTGTACTTTTCACTGGAAAAGATTTAAGATGATCAGTTGCATTTTATATTCTATACACAATATATATATATATATATATATATATATATATATATATATATATATATATATATATGTTGTGACCACCCTTGGTAAAAACAGGGGTAACTTTTAAGTCTCTTCACCCGTTTGCAGCTATCAGCTGGCTGTTGAACGTTTATATCATGACCTGTGAAAGTAGACAAGAGGAGAGAGAAAAGGTTTAAGATTAGCAGTCGATATCCTGTTCCTTATTACGGGGATGAAGCAGAATCTCCGCGTCAAGTGATTGCAATTACCTGCCATCGCCATTTCGCTCAGATTACAAGCTATTATACTGGCAACGGCAGAACTTTGGAGGAACTTACATTAATGGAGCGTTCATGTAAGACGTTGCTCATCGGTGTTCATAAATAACCCTTAAATGAAAAATTGTTCGTCATTTATGCAAATATTATACATGTAGCCTATTTATGATGTTATGAAATCTTATGATATATAATATTTTTTAATCAAATCTATCCGCTTCTCAAAGCGGCTTTATCGCACTTTGACGTCCATGTATCATGCCTTCAAAGAGTACTTTTTGTGTAATTTAGGTGTTAGCATAATATGTGTAATGACCTTGTGCTTCCTAGACACGGCCCCCTACGTTCACGGGCGGGAAGGGGAAGATATTCGACTACCATGTGAAATCCAGGATGAGCCTCTCTCTGTGGTCTGGGTTAAGGAGGACATCACAGATCAGCAAGAGTGGAAGACAAAGGCTACATTCTTCGATAGAAAGGCTCAGAGGAAGGATGACCGGTTCCACATCGACAAGAACTTTAGCCTTGTCATCACTGACTTGAAGGTGGCAGATACGGGTCTCTACCATTGTGATGTTACGCTGAGGAACTTTGAGAGTTTCTCGAATTCTACTCTCATGATGATAAGCTGTAAGCAAGCTTTTTTTTTATCATGCGACCGACGATAATGATATCGAAATGAAAAAGAAATGCAAGGTTGACGCCCTATAGTAGGTAAACGATTTACTAAAAGTGAGGAAAGACTGGCCTTTTAATAAACCATGCGACAAAGCTTTTCATATCAGATTCAGGATTGCTCATCTTTTATAAAGATATTCTTATATTCACCATTATGTGATTCTATTTGAATCTTTCATTCCGTACTTTTCCAGCATATTTGTGTATGATATACGTATTTATTCATCTGTTTATTGTCATTTATTTACGACAACACGAGTCTTCTTTACTCACATTTTAATCGTCCAGCCTCAGTGATAGGCACTGAGCCCAACGTTCGGGGATGGAAAGGGGAGGACATCCGACTGAGATGTGACATCCAGGAGGAGCCTCTCGCTGTGTTCTGGTCCAAGGAGAGTGACTCAGATCAGCAGCCGCCGACGGTCAAGGCTGCTTTCTTTGGTGGAAACTTTGAGAGCAGGGAGGAACGGTTCGACATCGACAAAAACTTCAGCCTCGTCATTACCACCTTAGAGGTTGCTGATGAGGGTCTTTATCATTGCGACGTGGTGCTGACGAATCGCGATGACTTTACGAATTCCACTTTCTTGATGGTTGATTGTAAGAAATGTATTGTTATTATAACACTCTTTGCAGAGGCGTGGATTTTTCAAAGAAAGGAGTTGAATGAAAGTTTCGAGCCAGAAATGAGAACCGTCATCCAATATAGTTGCCGATAAAATTGCAACAAAGATACCTCCCCCCCCCCCCCCCAAATCCATCTCACTCTTGCCTATCTGTACAACCATGACAATCACTTATGAGAATTCCGGTTAAACATATGAGACTTGAAATGATTTAAGTGTAAAACAATGATGCACGATTTACTGTGGTTCTCTAATCGTAATCAAAGTTGCTAAATTCGCTCTTATGGCATATTAAGATGCAAGGGAGCAGGTCAGAGAAAGAAGTAATTGGTGAGTAAATTTCATGAACCAATAATGGAACTTTCGTCTCATGCGAAGTAGGTGATGTTCTTTTTGGAAAACGCAAATGTGTTTTATGTTTACTGTCTTGTTTTTCTGTCCTCTCCACCAACGAAGGAGGGCATGAATGACTGATGCAGTCCTCAAAACAGAAACGAAATTCAGTACGCAAAAAATGATTCGAAACACATTGTTTTCTTATTCAAATTCATGAAATTCTTCCGTCGAGATGTTTTCATTGCAACTGATTGACAAATTGCCCCACATCGACGTAAATAAGCACTGAATTGATCAGTGTTTTAGTAGTAGCCATGATAAAAAATCATGGGCGTACATACTGGAGCAGGATTCGAACCTACGACCTCCTGATCACCGGACAGGCGTCATCTCCACTACTCTCGACGGAAGAATTTCATGAATTTGAATAACAAAGCAGTACCCGCTGCATGCTATAAGGATTAGAACCAACACTTGCTGTCGGGCGAAAGCTCGGTGGTCGATTTTTCATGAAATGAACTTCTTAATTCCTCTTGTAATTGTATGCCCTTTATTCTTTCACATTTCTAATCAAGATCTTAACCCCCATCTCAACGAAAACTGCACCACCCTTTTAACCTCAATACCATTCTCGCCTTTTGTAAGACTTGTAATTAAGTGCAGCAGAATATGATTATGAAGAGGAGACTGAAGGCAATTAAAGCTGGGCAGCTATGGCGATCGCTATACACTGTGCACATTGTTATATGTAAGCGTAGGTCTGTCATGCATATGCTTCATTTTTTTCTACGTTTGTTACATTTTGTATCTTCAATATTTGTTCTAGATTCCCACGTAAGATGACAAAATCATGCCGTTTTAATACTATTCATTCTTTTAAAAGCGATGGCCTCAAAACATGTTATCGAGGAATGCGTCGCTGAGAGCCAATCCAATAAAAGCCGGTGCACATACCAAACTTCCTCCAACACTCCTTCCGTTAACCTAACGTGTGTCGTCAGTGAATTCAAGCCTAACATTTCAATGTTATGGTCTAAGGAGACGGGGGAGATACTTAACTCGACAGTTGCGCACCAGACGACACTATCTGACGACACATACGAGAGGTTCGAGGCTATCACTGTGTTTGTGCATGACGGAACAGAAGAAACCTTTATATGCGTGGCTACCGGTGATCCTCTTCATGGAATTTCGACAGCTGAAGTCACCGTTCTGTCTCCATCAGGTTGGGTGAAAAGTTACCGATAGTTTGTGTTTCGTCATGAAATCATGATCATGAATATAGAGTTTGGTATTGATGAACAGTCATAGCATAAAATGACTTTAAAAGTACTCAAAATCTCTTGTAACAAACATTTGCATTATAAATTGTTTTTGGGAAGATCAATCTGATTGCATAATTTTGAGCAAACATTTGTTTAGGCCATCAATCATGGAAGTATCTTTTTTTTTTCAATATTGCAGACAAATACATAGAAATTGCTTTCACAAAGTTAGATAAAGAATGAGCTCACTCCTTTTTATAGTGATTTTTCTGAATAAAATGCCAAAATACGTATGACGGTTGGATCTGTACAATCAAGTACTTCTTTGGCAATATAAAAGACGTGAAATTTTAATGCCTTCAAATTCTAGTAATGGAAGAAAGGTGTTTCAAATAACATGTATACCTATTTCGAATTTCAGAAAAACATGGCAATATGGGTCTCGTCATTGGTCTAGCCATCGGTGTGCCTGTCGCTCTAGCCATCCTGTTTCTCCTTGTTGGAATCTTTCTGCAAAAATATCATCCTGAATACCTACCACGGAAAGGTGTGGAAATTGACAGACTTGGTAACCAATTTGACAAAATCAAAGTGAATAACACGTGATCTGCGTTAGGTTAAAGGGATGGTGTAGTATTGGTGGAGATGGAAATTGGAGTTTTAACTTTTTTTGCGAGGTACCCGCCCCCCTCCAAAAAAAAAAACCAAAAAAAAAAAACCAACAAAAAACACTAATGAAATTGATAACATAATACAGAGCACACCATTCTAAGAGGAACTGAAAGTTTATTAGAACAAGATAAGTTTTGGAATAACTGAGACGTCGAAAAACAAAGTACAACAAAGTACAACAAAGCGATCCTAATAAAAGGTTGGTCCACACTTTAGTTAGGCTTGCTCTGTTTGGGATATTCAGCCTTTTAAAAACCAGTTTTCATCAAATAAACGTTGAATCCCCCATAGAATTACATGCTTGTTCATATTTCTTTAAAGGTTTCTCATTATCTCATAAAATCTAAAAATAAATTATCTCATCTTCCTTTTGATATTGATAATCGCTCCTTTCCAGTACAAATAACGCTAGTCAATCAGTTCTGTATCATACACGTGTAGCATAATAGTAATGAAATAAATTTATAACTATAATTAGAAAACAAATTAAACAGAAATATACTGTAACTGTTCATGTTACGCTAACATTACGGTGGTGAATTTTGAAACGCTCGACAGACACTATCAAGTAAGTGACTACAACAATCGACTTGAATATTGTGATTTTGATTGAACGAAGGCATATAATTATTATCACACATATCGTCTGCCTCATCAGTGGAAGATCAAGGAAGGGGGGGGGGGGGCGTCCCCTTTGTAATTATATATAAATAAATATATATTTGTTTTTATCAAAGTGTACACCAGAGAGTTGAGCTCAAGCCGTTTTTGTTTGCTTGTCAGCGGATGAAATGGCACCTTGCTTTGCTCCC
This sequence comes from Diadema setosum, assembly GCF_964275005.1. Taxonomy (NCBI): domain Eukaryota; kingdom Metazoa; phylum Echinodermata; class Echinoidea; order Diadematoida; family Diadematidae; genus Diadema; species Diadema setosum. The sequence goes on from NC_092701.1 coordinate 3,696,527, forward strand.
CCTCCCCCATACGGAATTTCTGGATTCCCCCCTGCCCATTCACATTGGGTTTTGATTTGTTGTTGATGCTCTCGTCGGTTTTTTTTTTGTGTGTGTGTGTGTGTGTGTGTGTGTGTGTTATTTCTCACAGGATGCAGCTGGAATTGCTGTAGGGGACAAGCCAGAACACAGCGATCAGACGTGGAAGGATTGATGATGGGTATGAGATACCTCAACACGCTTGTTCTTATTTTGTGATCTAATTTTTGGTTGAAATCAAAATCAAAAAAGAGAGAAGGGAGGAATTTGGCCTTAGAATTTCCGGTAACAACCACAATAAATTGCTATTCTTTTATTTGTTTATTCCATAATCATCTACAGAGTGTATAAAAAAAGTCAATCATTGAATGCACGAATCGACAACAATTGTACTACTTCTGCTTGTGTGTGTGTGTTTCTGTTTGTTTGATTTTTGGAAAGGGTGGTAGTGTATTCCATTTTATTCGATTCATTTTATCAAGCAAACAACATTAGATCGTCCTGAACTCAGTATACCTGGAGGAGGCCTTCTTATGCTTGAGTTCTACAGTTTATATCTAAAGGCTCTTTTCCTCCAAAGTATGGCAAATTATGTTCTGAAGCTTCTTGTGAAGCTGCATTACGATCTAGATGTATATTTCACAGTTCAAACCCACTTGAAAAGTGACAAAGTATCCCCAGTGCCACACAAAAGTGGTTACAATGAATCCTACTAATTATCACAGTCTGTAGGGACTTCATAATCTGGGAAAGAGTGGGTTGAAAATAACATTTTTTAAATATCCTCTCTGTTCTTTTGTGTCTTATAAAGTCATCAACGTTTTGTATGAAAATATCGGTATAACATATTTTCTTGGATTAAGTTTGACTTTGAAAAATGACCAGAAACTTGTCAACAACATATATATATTTTTTTTTCTAAGTGTCATAAAAAACAAAACATTCGTTTTCGTTATTTTCTTTTGATAAAAAGAATAGTGACTGTGCCTTCCAGTCAAATCAACTTTTGTGGTTTCGCAAAACGGTAACTGGTCTGAGATATTTGCAGAACATGTGATTTACAAATCAGTTACGCTTTATCAACATTTTTTTTTTTCGGTATTTCATATAAAGTCACGAAATTATTTTGTTTTTGGTCGTTATAAGTAATTGAGAGCATAGGGTGGATGAACCTTAACTAACTTACATGGTTGACTGCCTTACCTTTGTCTGTCCTTTCTGTTTGCGTTCAAGGATCAGTAAACCCGGCTATGACAAAGAAACAAGTGAAACGATGCAAAGAAGATCTGAAGGCGTATTACCGTAAGACGCGACGCAAGGTCACTGTTGATCCCCTTAACTTTATGGAACGTGTAAACTTGGATGATATCTATACCAATCTGAGTCTGATCGACTTAAGCAGTAATCAGAAAAGGACATTATCATACAAGGACCTTTTGACCAATGAGGGAAATGCAAATCTTTCAAAGCGCCTTCTAATTAAAGGCGACGGAGGTGCTGGCAAAACAACACTTTGTGCCAAGATTGCCTGGGACTGGTGCCAGGGAAAAATACTCAAGGATCTTGATATGGTGATTCTAGTTCCTCTTCGAGATGTTGTTGATGTCAACAAAAGTATTGGTAGTATTGTGGAAAGATATCTCTCTGATTCAAATGAAACAACACCAAACCTGATAGACGACTACATTTCAAAAAATCTACATAACGTTCTCCTGTTGTTTGATGGGTTTGACGAATTCAGCGGGAACCTAGAACACGGAAGCAGCAGTGACGTAATTCGCATTCTTGTATCGGAACAATATAAGTCTTGCAAAGTCATTGTGACCTCAAGGCCATGGCGTATACATGAATTCACACTGACCAAGTGTCTTGCTGATGATTACACCTTTATCAAAGTCGAAGGATTTAAGAAAGATAACTTATCGACATACATCAGGAAATACTTCTATAGTAGGAAGAAAGGAGCTGTTGCTGAAAACTTGATCAGCTTTATTGAGGAAAATGATGTCATCCGGTCAAACATGGCCCCGTTTCCAATTTACTGCGCAATGCTTTGCCTTATGTGGGAGGAACTCAGTGAAGAGAGGCGACGAGAAATGATGAAAATGCAAACTTTCTCGGAGATTTTTGGAGCAATGATTTCTTTTCTGAAAGACCACTACGCATCAAAATCGTGTGAAAGTTTGCAGAAACAGGACATATCTGAAAAAGTAAAGGAAGCTAGTAAGGCAATTCAAGACGTAAGTGAGATAGCACTAAACGGTTTATTGGACAGACATTTTTCATTTCCTGAAGAACAATTCAGAGAGTGTGGGGATGCCATGCAAACGTGCGTCATGGTCGGAGTTTTGACAACAGAAAAAAAAGTCATCGGTAGGGAGCGTCGGCAACATGCCAACACTTCATCTTTTGTTGAGTCAACTGTTTCGTTTCCACACAAATTGTTCCAGGAATATACTGCAGGGGTATATATAACAAATCTATTCTCCAAGGATCGTCCGAAGTATGACCATCTGAAGTACAAACTTCTTCCTCGATCTCAGGAGTTCCGTTACCTACTCTACTTCGCCTCAGCGTTAAAACAGGAACTTGGCCTTGATATCATTCATGGTTTGATAGAGGAAGGTAACCAGGATTTATGCATTGACGTTGCATTCGAATGTCATACTGAGGAGGCAACCAGTGCAGTGGAAAAACTATGGAAAGAATACAAATTATCGCCAAACTCGTCAGAGCATACGAACTTAGGAGTTGTGTTCATGATGCACTGGGACAAAGTGGTGAGTGATACAACTTGTTCCAATAGCGACAAATAGTTTAAGATGGTAATGCAAGGTTTTGTCTTGCTTTTTTTTTACATGTGAAAATGTTTACATTTCAAGAGGAGATAAGGAAAGAGTATGCTTTACACTCGACTAAAATCAGATCGATCCCCGGTATTCGTCAATAGTCATTCAAATTCGTTCATGTCTAACATCTCCGTTCCTTCTGTCACTCAAAGTCGTCAATGAGCAAGCATATTTGAAATAATTGCAATCAACTTCAAGAACATGGGGTTATCGGTTAGAGGGTCATGGTGAGCGGAATTTTAACTTTCTTGATGTTATGCTCATTTGGCAAGTGAAATGAAACATTCTTTTTTTCTACTACAATTTCTGGGAAATGTGAGAAATGTAAGCTCTTTTTTGGAAGTGGTGCTTCTTCTAACGGGGAGGGGTTCACCGTTATCGACCATTAATATTCTTAAAGTTCATTGAACAATAGATCTGTATGATATGTTTTTCGTCATCAGAAACAGGTTAATGGAATGCCTGTTGCTAGGTCCCTTTATGTACACTTGATATGAACTTGATTACATTAGTACAGCTTAATATTGCACAAACGCTTACGTCTTCATCGTGCCGTATTTTGTATTAATTCCATTATATTCTACAAGGTCGACACTGGCAGGCAAGGCAGTGTATACTGGCCTGACCCAGGGTGCCCCCTTCTCATGGTCATTGGTAAAGCTTGCACGTTTCCGATTTTCGGGAAAGTTGTATATTTTGGGTTCTCAGTTCTCGGGAAAAATCCCAGAAAATTTCTTGAACTAGGGGGTCTTTTACTCTCTTTTTTCCTGCAATAATTCTTAGACGGAGTAGTTTCCGAATCATTCCCAAACAATTCTGAAATAGGGTACAACAACAACAACAACAAAAAAAGAGACTAGTTTCAATAAAAAAAAAAATAAAAACTCTGAAATTAGGGCGCATATACTTTGCTGCAGGACATTTCGCAACACGTGATAGTGCACGATGCACGTCATCCTGCTTGTGTTATCCTTACGCCTATGGATACTTGCACTAAGAGACGACACGAGCGCTAGTTTGGGTGGTTGAAACCTTCCTTTTTGGTGTATGTACTGTACACAATGCACAACATGAGTTGCAAGTAATATGGGGCTCCAAAAAAAGGAGCACCCCCTTTTTTTTTTTTGAATGCCGTAAATGTCGATGTTGCGCGAACTTTGACGGGGATCCAGAATAGTGGCACGTTCAGGTCAGTAGTTTGCCAGAACCTCATTTTTTTTTATTTAAATGAAACACAGTCCTACACGTACAACGACAAGTAAGTTGAAATAAGCAACTACTGGATGACTGTAAATCACAGAAACCAGTAAACCCCAGCTCAAACCACCACACATCTCCAGAGACTCCAGTAATTAAAAAAAAAATACAAGAACATTTGCCTCTTGACTCCCAAAATTTGCTCGTTAAATTCACCTTGTTAGCAGGCATATGTGTTACCTGTAAGCCCAAGGTTTTTTTGTTTTTTTTTTTTTTGCTTATGAGGAAGACTTGTTTATGTCATTACATGCCCCCACTAATTTTGCCATTCCAACGTATACTACCATGCTCTCGTTAGCTTTACGCAGATCTGCACGGATATCACATTTAGCCCACCACTTACTTGTCAAATGTGCATGCATGCTTCCATCCGTGCGTCAACTAACACGGTAGTTCTCAAAATGAATTACAATGCATGGAAAACTGAAGTTTTGAAAAGAAGCCTAATTAGTATGAGGATTCACTTTTATGTTGGACAATTCACTGCCCGTCCCCATATATAACTCATGTTTTGGTGGGTACAGCAATAATTAACGCGTTCTTCTGTAGTTTACTGTATGTGATCAATTTATAAACTGCATACGTGGTAGGTGCGACTCACACCTCTATGACCAATGTTATTTTGAAAAAGAAATAGTAATAAAGTATAAAAAATATTTGATATTCTTTCTTTTATTTCTTTGCAGATTACTCTTTGCAGATGACTCAAATTTGTTTTTTTTTTTATTTCGCACAATAATCCTCTTAACCTTGTAAATACAATAAGCATAATAAATGCAATTAATTCAGAGTAAGAAAATGTCGCCTAGTGGATAAAAGCAAGAAAGCTATCTCTTGATCTTCAAATAACAAAATACATGCTTTTTAGCAATTCTACTGAGGCATTCTTGCTGACGTTGTTTCAGATGGTACTCCACTCGAAAATGTTTTCTATGTAAAATTTCAATTCAATTCAATTCAATTTATTCGGCACAAAATAAATCAAAAGTACATTATGTACACAGTAAAAACAAAAACAATGTGTAGAAACATACATGCACATATTTGGAAATTAATGCCGGGACCCTTTTGAAGCATCTGGTGCTTGTTGTTGGGGCCCAAAACAAAATTATACAAAATACAGTTGCTAAATAGCATATTGTGCAAAAATGAAAATGAAAAAAAAAAAATATATATATGCAAAAAAAAAATACTTATCAGCCCTATACTATGCACACACACGCACACACACACACACACACACACCACATTCTTATCACTCGCACCCATGCAGCGCACACCCAACACACTCATTCAGTAGCAATGTCAGGATCAAAGAAGTGAACAGTTGAAGACATTTGGTAGCAAGCAGTCTATTCAGACATGGATAACAGTTTCTTAAAAGTATGTTGTTTGAATAATGTTCTGAAGCGAGAAAGTGTAGTGCTGGATTTGAGATCTGGATTGATTGAATTCCATTCATTTACACCTGTAAAACGAATTGAATGGGTTCTAACTGTTAAACGGGCTAATAGCATTCTCAGGTTATATCTTTCCCGAGTAGAATAATCATGAAAACACAAATTAGATTCCAAATTTCTTGGAATTACAGTTGATAATAAGCTTTCATAGAAATTCCATATTGACGGTATATTATGTAAAAGTATTTCAGGTAATACTTGTCTGATTAATAAACTTAAATTTTATTTTCCTTTATCGTCCCTGATTACATTATATTCATCTTTAATACTTCCATATTTGAATTACGACATTCTCGCCTGGGGAAATTCATATAAAACACGTCTAGATCAATTACCTTTATTACAAAAGAAATCACACCGTATCATAAATTATGTGACCGTGCACCACAAATCGAAGAAAAAGTCGCACACATTGATTTTGTGTGGAGACTGAAAATAGGTGAAATGAGTCAACCTAACCCATCTTGACTTTTTCATATTTTCTGAAGGAGTAAGTCTTCTTCTACATCATGTTACAATTTGGGATTATAAAATGTGTGTTTTTCAGCAGTTTATCTTGAACTTGTTTGGTAGAATAGTGTGATTAGGTATGTGTCCCCTTTTAATTTCTTAAAAACCTTGAACACACTCTTCACTTTAAACTCAAATAAGTTTTGAAAGGATGATGTTACTGCTTTGAAATTTGGCATTAATTATGAACAGAAAGTGTTGATACAGCACACCTAATTTCACTTTTATTTGATAATCCCTTCATTCTTTTTTTACTCTGGTGACTAACATCCTGTTTTTTTTGTTTAATTTTACATCATGGAATCCAGCTTGCTTGCGTCCACAATGACACGTGCTGTACAAATGTTGTAGTTCTTTTTTTTTCTTTTTCCTTTCCATTTCCCTTCCCAATTATTTTGAGTTCATGTCAGTTGACATCGATTCGTTTTATTTTGTTTTGTATTGCTGCTTTGTGTATTTTCTGAGGATCCCATATCGTACAAGCTTTGGATGTTAGTGGGATCCTCTATTATCATCCCCTTCTTATAATAGTTAATTTGTATCATACGCTCTATCTATATGTAAGCAAAGACATAATTGCGGTTTTTTTATGCCTCCGCCACGAAGTGTCGCCGGAGGCATTATGTTTTCGGGTTGTCCGTCCGTCCGTCCGTCCGTCCTTCCGTCCGTCCGTCCGTCCTTCCGTCCGTCCGTCCGTCCGTCCGTAATCAATTTTGTGGACAGCGTATCTAAAAAACTGTGAGAGGTATCCTAATGAAACTTGGCATGTATATGTATGAGTGGGTGAAGTTGTGCCTATCAACTTTTGGGTGCACACGCTCGAGGTCAAAGGTCAAAAGGTCAAGGTCAAATGCTCAGAATTATACTATTTCCCCTATATCTCTGCAATGCCTGGAGGTATTTTCTTGAAACTTGGTGTATACATGAACTATCAAATAAAGATTCCCCAGAGAGAGTTTTGGGTCATGAGGTCAAAGGTCAAGGGTCAAAGGTCAAGTGAAAATGTTAAAATTTCACTTTTTTCTCCATATCTCACAGATATTTCAAGGTATCTTCATGGAACTTAGTATATATGCATGCACTGACTGGCAGTGATCAATTTAGGGGTCATGGGTCAAAGGTCATGGGTCAAAGGTCAAGGTCCACTCATCAAAATGCCATTATTTCCCTCTTATCTATGCAATGCCAGCAGGATTTTTTCTTGAAACTTAGTGTATGCATTTATTACCCAATACAGATTCTCTGGGAAGTTTCTTGTCAAAAGTCAAAGGCCAAAAGGTCAAAGGTCAAGTGAAAGTGTTAAATTTCACTTCTGCTTTAAACTTATAAAAGGGTCAAAAGTTGGGTACAAATCCCCAGATACCTGCACTCTTATTAGACAGTATAGCCATTAATCCAAATAAACCTAGTTCAAGGAAAGCGAACATTCAATGCATGTGTGACAAACCTGTCATTTTAATATTTTGCCAGTTATGTGAAACTGTCATCACACATTGTCAAGACATTGTGCTTTAGACCTATTTGGAAAACCATGCATTATGGCGGAGGCATACCAGTCGCCATAGCGACATTTCTAGTTTTTTCATCTGCTACTCATTTTCATAATGTACTTTGTTAAATCACATTCTGCAATTATTACAAATATCCTGTACATATGCATTGTATATTATTTCATTGTTTTTTTGATGGAAGTTAAAATGAATTTTAATCTTGAATCTTGAATCTTGAACGGCCAGTTTAACTGTTCCCAGTGGTTTCTCTATTATTTAGAAAAAAAATGTTTCCGAAAAAGACATATATTTTTAAATCGTTCTTTTAAATGGGCTTAGTTTCAGGTGTGATTTCGAGGTAAATATCATACTAGTCGTGCTATTCTGTAATATATAAAAAGGGTCACCACCTCATTAGATTTTTTTTTTTTCACATACAATTGCTATATTTCTGGATGTCTCCAAGGCCTTTATCACGATTAATCACGAAATCTTACTCGTAAAAGTCACAGCTATAAAGGTTTCCGTGGGAAGGCCTTGAAGTAATTCAGAAGTTCTGAAAGTCAATTGAAGGTGTTCAACGCAATAATTGAGTATATGAATATAAGAACGACCCAAGTCCAATTTTTGGCCAAATTCAGTTTGACATAGGAAATTGTCGCTTATGCATGGACTCATCTTGTGTGTAAATGATAAATCCTAATTACCCCCGGAAGTGCCTGAAATGAATGAGTTAAATCTTATATTAATGTAAGAATGAAGGACTTGGGTCATTCTTACATTCATATAATAGCGCCCTCTCTCATCCTTCTCCCATCTCTATAGCAGAATATCATGTATATGAATCAAAGATTGACCCAAGTCCATATGAATCAAAGAACGACCCAAGTCCACCACACAAAATGGCCTCTCCACAATTAATGTAAATGTTAATTGTCATAATAATATATGTTCTAATTTGTATTTACAATGTTGCCTTCCCATCACAGTTAAATAGAATATTATTGGACAAATAAAAAAAATATGAAGTTTTTTTTTAGTTTACTCGAAATGATCTTCCATGGACTTGGGTCATTCTTATATTCATATACTCAATTGATATATGTGACCGTGCACCGTCCTCAAAACGAACATAAAGTCGCACACACTGATTTTGAGTGAGGACTGACAATAAGTGAAATGGGTCAACCTAGCCGAACTTGACTTTTTCATATTTTCTGAAAGAGCGGGTCTTCTTTTACATTATGCTAAAATTTGGTATCATAAAACGGGCGGGAAAGTGTGGTTTTTTTAGCAGTTTATCTCGAACATTTTTGGTAGTATAGTGTGATTAGGTGTGTCTTTAGAATCCCTTTTTCATTTCTGAAAAACCTTGTCCACACTCTTCACTTTCAACTCTAACAACTTTTGAAAGAATAGTGATACTGCTTTGAAAGTTGGCATTAATTATGGACAGAATGTGGACATGAGGCATGCTTTATTTCATTTTAATCTAAATATCCCTTCATTGTTGTTACTCTGGTGGTTTACGTCCTGTTTTTGTCCCATTCATCGCACAGCCAGCACGGTTTGGTAAAGATTAAGCGCTTGAATAGACATTGTACTTCAGAGCCTCTTTTCTCCGTTCACACTTTTCCCTGAGTTTGTGCTTTCTTTCCAATATTTAGATAGGTTAGGAGAGTCCATTTGATTTGAGTTATACATCATTTTAAAGCTTAAAGTCTGCTCTTTCAGAATATGGTCTTAACTAAAAATTCATGTCTGGCGACTTTTTGTTTGTTTTGAGGTGCAGGGTCACATATGATCAATTAAGTATTTCTACCATTGAAATAAGACAAAAAACACAGAATGTTACATGCAATGCATAAAATTGCTCATGGAGTTTACCCCTAGAGTCTGTGTGAATTGTTTTCATTTAAATATACAATTTTTTTTTCAGAAGCAATATGTTAAAATTTGAGTTATGTAGATTTTCAACTAATTTTAAAAGTTTACAATACAGGGGATGTAAAGTGTGGAATGATCTCCAAGATGATATCAAGATTATGACGTTTTACGTTTCATTTGAAACATCAGCAGTTGTACTTTGATATCTATTTCATTGCATATCATGCTAAATATGATATACAATGAAATAGATATCAAACTACAACTGCTGATGTTATATTATAATAATAATGTAATATTACTACATCATATCAATTATCATAACGTTTCATTTTATGTTACGCGATGACTAATGACATTTGGTTTTTTTTGTCAATCTCTTGTCAACGTCTGTATTTTTCATGTGCTGATTATTTGAAGATATACTTTTCTCTTTCTTTGTGCTTTTTCTCTCTTTTTTGTTCTATTTCAATCATTGTTATATGCTGTTACTGAATCTCTGTCTTCATTCTCATTCTGTTATACTGTATACATGCACGAACTTGCAGAATAACAGCCGATGGCTGAGCAAGTTTCCTTTTTATCAACCTGTTGAAATAAAATGAAAATGAAAATGAAATGAAGTTACCTAACCGACAAGCAAAAATTTTCTAGGTGCACGTCACGAGACTGACACCCACAAGTCATACCAACCACGAGTCATACAGCTCACAAGTCATACAGCCCATGAGTTGTGTGTACACCTCACGAGTCATACAGCCCATCAGTTCGACACTAAGCCAGCAAGGCCCACGAGACTGACGCATTACGCGCCGTGTTGTATCTGTGGAACTCGTGGGCTGTTTTCACAATAGTGTCGGTCTCATGGGCTTTATTTTCCTATTGTCGAACTCATGGACTCTATGACTCGTGAGCGGTATGACTCATGGACCTATTTTTAATGTCGAACTCGTGAGCTGTATGACTCGTGGGTGTCGGTCTACTGGGATGACCCCGTTTTTTCTCTGTCGACAAGGATGCATGCCTCGAGATCGACATCCACGAGTCATACAACTCACTAGGTCATACAGCCCGCTAGTTATACAGCCCACGAGTTCAACACCTAGTATTAACATGAAGCCCACAAGTTCCACATCAAATAAAATAAGCCCACGAGTTGTAAAGCCCATGAGTTCGATCGACACTACGCTTAAAAGGCTCACGGAACCAACACTACGTAAATAAAGCTTACGAGACCGACGCAAGAAAAAAGAGGCTAAAGAGACCAACACTAGACAAAGAAGGCCAACGAGGCCGACAGGGTGAGCAGCGCCACTAATAGACCAATTAATTGTATAGCGCGTTCCATAATAATGGCGTAAGGAAGATATGAAATGGAAAAAAAAAGTTGCCAGGGTGTTACCCCCTCAGTTGCCCTAGCTCACCCCCTTGAACTGTTCAATATCTTTGATTGTGTTTGCTTGTGTGAGTGTTCATTAAAAGAATAAACACAATTTAGTACAAGTCTGCATAAGATCTTCCCGCATTAACGTAGAAAATGCACAAGCACCCTCATTTCCCACTCAACAAAACAGAAATCGACTACACCTACTTAAAAGAAATAAAATGTGGACATTCAGATCAACAACCTAGGAAAACACCCATCTTTGAAATGAAGTTCACAAGAAAATAATTCAGAAAATGGTCAATGTGCCAGTGCACGCCTGCTTTACATGGAGGGGGAGTAGTCATATAGCTGTTGAAATAGTATAAATTCACAGAAAATAATGAAATCGTCTATAACAACAAGATAGGATTTGGAAAAAGAAGATGCATCAACGAAAGCAGGTATTTTTAATGAAAAATGTACCGTTTTGAGTAGAATAATTTTACCAACAGAAGCCACAAGGTGAATTGCTGCGATATGAAGCGTTTTCATCCGTTGAATCTCACACATTGTAGTTACAGAGAAAATTGCAAATTGATCTGTAGGCGGGCGGGTATAGGCAGACGGATAACATATCTATATAAAGGCATACTTGGGCCAAACTAGTCAGATATATCAATGATTTTCATACATCTTCTGCTACGCTCTTTTTTATCCTATTTGGCGAAGACTCCAATCTTTTTTTTTTTTTTTTGTTATTCCAGGAGACCCCGACATTCTTTAACAAACTATCAAAGGAGAGGTGACGAATGGATACTGGCAAATTATCCCTCAATTTGAAAAAAAAAAAAGTTTATGCCTTTTAGTTATTCACTTGAAACGCTTCCCGGCAATATTAAATTAGATGGCATCCCTTCGGAGAGGTTTAGTCCACTGAATTCTTTGGTGATTATGTTGACAGTATATTTATCTTGAAAATATGTTAATTATTGTTGTATGATGGTATCCTCGAATATTATTATAATCTATAAGTTGAGGTTTTTCTTCCCCATTCATACTTTACTTAATTTATATCGCAGTCTTAAATTTCCTCGTCTGAACGAGATTCCTTTATAAACTATTAAAGGAGAGTTGACAAACGGAAACGAGCAAATTATTTCTCAATTTGCAATAGATTAAATTTATGTCTTTTAGTAATTTACATGAAACGCTTCCAGGCAATGTTATGTTAGATGGCACCCCCTAGAAGTAGTCCAATCCATTGAATTCTTTTGTGTCAATGTTGACAGTCAGTTATCTAGAAATGATCATGTGAATTATTGTTGTAGGATAATATCCTTCAATATTGGTATATCAATAAGTTGAAGTATTTTTTTCCCTACTCATACTTTACTCATTTTTTTTTTCACACTCATAAATTTCCTTATCTTGCTAGGGGAAATACTCATCAACATTTGATTGAAAAATCGTATTTGAAATATAAAAAAAAATAGGTTTTGAGAATTACATATCACTTCCAACCATGTGTCCACATCGGCGATTTTTTTTTTCTCGAATGGTTATATTTTGAAAGTTAAAGGTTTATATTTATATCCAAAACGACAGTTTATGTTTCAATTTAGAAATAAAACGCTTATATATTTGATGATGTGTTTTTCTTGAAAATGTCAATTATCATAATGTTTCCAAGAATTAACTCTTAATGTGCCATGGTGGAAACCCCCTGTGTGCCACGTTATTCTGAGACAGGAACGTAGTCATGCTTTGAGAAAGAATTCTATTTTTCCAATTTGTATAACTTCTACAAATTTCTGTTAAGATGGGCATAATAGTAGGCAAAGTTAAAGAGGAATGCCAAGCTTTGTTTCGATATGAATTGTATGACGACCCTATTTTCAATTTTTCTTTTAATGACCAGGTGCTACATTACTATAAAGCATGACTTTTGCACATTAAACATTGACAGAAACTTAGAATGTACGAGCAAATCTAGTTGGGAACATCGCTTGATAGTCGATCACCACATAAAATGCAAGCCGTACATGAGAGGAACAAAAGCACGAGAAACGCTTTCATTGTGCCGCGGGATTAGCAGTAATTAGCGGTTTATCGATCGGTCTTGGCGGCTTTGTTTGTTGAGCAGAATATGCGAAGTTGGCACGCCGTCGACTGAGTCGGAGGTGCGAACGTGGCACATAAAGAGTTAAGGAAATTCAATTAATTTAATTTACCTTTTATTATTCTGGTGAGTTAGCACAATCGGTAGTGCGTCTGCCTTACGATCCTAAGCACCCGGGTTCGAACCCGAGTCTGAACTTATCAATGCTGTGTGTAATCATACCGTCCCCTCCAGCAAGAGACAAAACACTCTGTCCCTCGGATAGGACATAAAATGGAGGTCCCGTGTATGAGAGAGTCACAACTCATACACGTAAAAGATCCGCTTCATACATTCATCGCAAAGAGCAGGGTGTTTAACTCTTTATGTGCCACGTTCGCACGTCCGACTCAGTCGACGGCGTGCCAACTTCGCATATTCTGCTCAACAAACAAAGCCGCCAAAACCGATCGATAAATCACTAATCACCGCTAATCCCGCGGCACAATGAAAGCATCTCTCGTGCTTTTGTTCCTCTCATTATACGGCTTGCATTCTATGTGGTAATTGACTATCAAGCGGCGTTCCCAACTAGATTTTTGTCACAGTTTTATGTGCAAAAGTCATACCTTTGCAGTAATGAAGCAACTGGTCATTCAAAAGAAAAATTCAAAATAGATTCGTCATACAATCTATCTCGAAACAAAGCTTGGCATTCCTCTTTAATTTGCCTACTAGTATGCCCCTCTTAACAGAAATTTGTAGGAGTTATACAAATTGGAAAAACATAATTGTTTCTCAGAGCATGACTACCTTCCTGTCTCAGAATAACGTGGCACACAGGGGGTTTCCACCATGGCACATAAAGAGTTAATCCTGTGAAGTGGTCCCACCTCACATCCAACTGGAACCCATAGAAAACCAGCTTAGCGTAGCTGAATATGGGCTATCCAGTCATCTTCTCTATTTTAATTTATACAGGACAAAGCTTTCTACCAAACTTGGTGATTTAAAAATCGTACCAAGCCTTGATATATTCAAGAGAATATTAAGGACAGTTTTGTTTGGTTCTTAGATAACACTTGAAGATAGGCCTACAAAGATTTCATCTCATTTGCATAATTAATTTGATGTTTATTACATAGTGTCTGGTGATAGCCCTGCTTGCACTGAGGACCACTGCTACCCATTAGTAGTCTTTCCTTCCTTCCTTCATCGTTTTCCCGTCCCTTCTTCCTCTAACCTCCCTTCTCATTTTCTTTTGTTGCTTGTCCTTTCTCCTTGTTGACAGTGAGCGTTTTGAGCCTGTGTAGTGCTTTTGCCCTCTTTTCTGCATTACAAGTTCTATTTTTGAGTGACCCATATTTTTACAAACTTGTCTTTCCCATGAGCCTCTCTTTGCTAATGACACAATCATTTGGCACATTGATTCCATATATTTTGTAATACATTGAAGTTTTTTATCTCCTTGAACTTATATCAACAAAAATGTGCCTTTGGAAGTACAATCTAATTTGAATCAAATTAAATTGAATAGATAAAATCTGCCCCCAAACAACACAAATAAATACGCACAAATTAGCAAATAGGCGTGACTGCTATGTATCGAGTGCAGCATCATTTTAAAAAAGATCGTATTCTGATGACAAAACAATGTATTTCAAACATTTTCAAAGTGACATTCATCCGTGTATTTTGCAGACCGTTCGCAAGTTAATGAAGCTATTTCTAATATTAGCTAGCGACTCTTGTGAAGTGTGAATATCGAATTTTTTTCAGTGTGTTACGTATTCCATTTAGTTATTTATTGCTTCAACTCCAAAGCAACTGCGTATCATCTTTTGCAAAAAGGTTTGGTGTATAATCAATTTTTATTTTGCAACAACTTCTATTTATTCCCATCAGCAATCACTGTCCATTCAAGATATGACCTGTGGAAGAACTACGTCGCGTGAATTGGCGGAGAGTTTCTGTTCAAGCCGTGTGTTGCAGCACCTCACGATAATCCACTCACAATTTCACATGGATTTCTTCAAAATCCTCGGCGCAAGTGGTTCAAATTGCAAGGTAAGACCTTTATGCAATAGCTTCATTTGTAAAGGTATTCTATGCAGCTCAAGTGTTATATGATATTTGTAAATAGTAATTCTAGGGTCTTGTTATTGAACAGGATTCCATAGGTGATTAAGATAACTCAAACGTGTTACTATATGAGTCCCTGCATCACAAAAGGAACAAAAAAAAAAATATCAGATATATATTTCTAGTTAAGGGCAGCTCCTTAACATGCTGAAAGAGCAGTCTCTAAGCGTTATAATGATGTATAACTCAATTCAGATTGACTCACATAACACATCTGAATATTTTGAAGAAAGCACCACTCTGTAAAGTGTGAACCGAGAAAGTAGGCTTTGCCTAGTACCTCCTTGGAAGGACAGGGTCTATTCAAGTGCGTAATCTTTTTATACCGAACAGTGGTGGCTGTGCGATGAAGGGATGAAAAAAAAAAAACAGATCGTAAACCACCGGAGCAACAACAATGGGAAGATAATCGGATTAAGCTGAAGTTGAGTACGATCTATAAACACATTCTACCCATGATGGCAACTTTCAGTACCAACTCAATACCATCATCCTTCAAAAGTCATTAGAGCTGAAAGTGAAGAGTTAGCAAAGGATTTTCAAGAAATGAAAAGGGACCTCTAAATCATAACTGATTTCAGGGTAAACTCTATAAAAAAAAGATAATGTAGACAAACCGCTGGAAATCCCTTTCCCGTTCATTCTGTGAGAAGGGCAGGGGCGTCGATTCGTTTCACGATTGGGGAAGGAGACTAGGAGTTGGAATAACTGTGCGAGGAGCGGAGCAACCAAGTGTGGGGGTGGGGGTCTGGAAGAGGAGGATCCCCCTCTCACACAAGGAAGATTTGAGACCTGAACTGGTGCACCTCTTTGGCGAATTGTTGGTTTTTTTGTTGTTGAAAAGAGTCAGAAAATAGAGATTCAGAGACAATAATTGAAAGACGAAACTGTGGTTCGTGTCCAGCGACATCCCATGTGTAGGCCTACTTATTGATGCATGGAAGTTGTCAGGTGGAAAGGAAGGGTGTGGGAGGGGGTAGCCACCTTCTCCACAAATACTATTTTGCATTTTTAGGATTAACATAAAACAATCAGATGTACACTGTTGTGAATATTTGGAAGAAAAATCACCAGAGTGTGAAGAGTCGAAATCAAAGGATAAGAACCCAGTGGGGGAAGGTAAATTGAAAGAGGATGGGGAACTTTGGAATTTATTAGAGTTAAAGTCACAGATATGGTACACAGTTTTTGATGGATTACGTCGGCATGTGTGGATGGTATAGAGGAGGAGATTCAAGAACACAAAGAATAAGACAATAATGTAATGGCTATTATTAAGGTCATCATCATAAATGATAAATATGATTTCTGAGTGCTGAAGAATAACAATTAAAGGTGGATGATGTAAGCTCAAACAGAGCCGCTGTATGTTGAAGATCCCGACAACAGTAAATCATTCCATTCCAGACAATTCAAAGCAAAGAATGGTTTGCATGGGAAACGTTAGAGATTCAATACACAGGTACGTGTATGCATCACGATCACCAATGAACTCGCTGAAATGACGAAAAAGATTAGGAATTCCTTTATAATGAAATTGCAACTTTAATCGACTATCTAATATGGGAGCCTTAGAGAAGTTGATCGGTTTGGAGGGAGACTGGAAGAGTTCATTTTGCTGTAGGGTAGTTTTCCCGCTACCACGTAAAATGGGTGCACATCACGAGACCGATACTCAAGAGTCAAACAGCCCACAAGTCATACAGCCCACTAGTTATACAGCCCACGAGTTGGGCACTAAGCAAAAATTCCCACGATTTCGACATCAAGTAAAAAAAAAAAATACCCACGAGTTGCACAGCCCATGAGTTCGACACTACGCACAAAAATGTCACGATCCGACACTACGCAAACAAATTCAGCAAGCCCGACACTACTCTTAAAAGGCTCAGGAGACCGACACTAGGCAAAGAAGGCCCAAGTCTACCTTTAGACCAAGTAATTGTGTAGGTTGTGCAGATAATGGAAAAGGAAGACATGAGAGATGGAAAAGGAGAGTTGCTAGGATATTACCCCGTCAGTTGCCCTCCCTCACCCCTGAACTATTCAGGATCTTTAATTGCATTTGCGTGTGTACTTGTGAAAAATAAACAAATTTCAGATATTAAAAGGGTGCATGAGATCCTTCTTCATTAATCTCAAAAATGTCAAAGCAGCCTTGTTTTCATTTACACAAAACATTAAACGGTATACACCTATACTTAGAAAAAAGAAATAAAAAAGGAGTGGACATTTAGATCAACCAACTAGAAAAAATATCCAGCTGTAAAATACATTGACAGGAAAATATTCCACAAAATGGTCAATGTTGCAGCACAAACTCGCTTTACATCGCATTTTGTTTGAATTCATTATGAATTTTTGGGAGGGGGCTGCAAAAAACTACACTTGTTTTGCACCAAATGTTGCACCAGATCGCTGGTTTTCAGGTCTTAAAATGCAAAAATCATCTTCGTTTGGGAAGAGAAATGCCCCTTATGTACACCCTCGTGTGGACGTGTTTTTTTTTCTTTTTGATTGTTTAGCAGACAGCGTTCATAATATTCAGTGTAAGAATTAATACAAGAAGTTTATTCAAATTTCACCATTTTATAGGTAAATAGTATAATAATGATGTACATCAAAATGTACTGCTACCTTAGTGGGACTCTTTCAAGTTGATAAAATACGCAAAAACCTGCATCAAAATGCACCATTTACATCAGCAAAATGCAAAAGTTTTCACTGTGAGAAGGAAACACCCCCTCCCACACCCTAAACCCTCGTTCGCTCCGCTTGCTTGGCTCTGTCGCGTTCATGACAGCACTGTGAGAAAATTTCTAATACAAGAAGTTTATGTCTAAATGATACCATTCTATAAGCAAATTGTTCTTCTACATCAAAAATACTGCTACCATAGACAAGGGGGACTGTCTCAAGTCGATAAAACAAGCAAAAACTTGTATCATATTGCACCATTTCCTGCTCGGTCGCGTTCATGACATCTCAGTGTAAGAATTAATACTAAGAATCTTATTCAAATGATACCATTCTATAAGCAAATTGTTTATTAACAATTTACATCCAAATGTACTGCTACCTTAAACAAGTGGGACTGCTACACAAGTCAATAAAACACGCAAAAGCCTGCATCAAATTGCAACATTTACAACATCAAATGAAAAAGAAAAAAAACCTCCCACACCCTCTCCCTCGCTCACTCCGCTCGCTCTTGCTTGGTTGCGTTCATGGTTTTCTGTGTAAATATCTAAACATGAAGTTTATTTGGACAATACTATTTCATAGGCAAATTGTTCAATAATAATCGACATCAAGATATATACCTTAAACAAGTGGGACTATTTCAAGTCGATAAAACGGGTGCTGTTCGTTATTCCGAAGGTTCGATATTCCGAAGGTTCGTTATTCCGAAGGTTCGTTAATGCGAAACAAGCAAATTCCCTATACCTAATCCGAACATTTTGGCGTTATTCTGAAGGTTCGTTATTCAGAAGATTTGTTCATCCGAAAAACGAACCTTCGGAACAAGGAATCTTCGGACTGAAGGGCCTTCGGAATAACGAACCTTCGAAATAACAAGCTGTAACCAATAAAACAAGCAAAAAACATGCATCAAATGGCACCATTTACAACATTCAAATACGAAAAGTTCTGGGAAGGGGGACAATCCCCTCCCACACCCTCCCCCTCACTTTGCTTGCTCCTTGCGCTTGGGCTCGGTCGCTTCGCTCTCTCGCATACTAACATCCCCCCCCCCAAAAAAAAAAAAAAAAAAAAATGAAATCCTAGCTACACCGGTGCCCTTTCTTTGCTTGGTCTCCCTAAAAAACACTGAACACTAAAAGTCTGGCGATTGAGAGCTTTCGTAATTCCAAGTGTATGTCCAAAAAAAAAAAAAAAATCTCGTTACATTTAGTGTCAAACGCACCCGTTTTAAAAAAAAAAACATTTCGACGTCAGTGAAATATATTCAATCGAATCAAACGCTTTCGAAAAATCGAGGAAAAATAGCGATAGTATGGGAAGCGTCTTCTAAAGTATGTGCCACTTTATCGATGAAAGCTAACAAAGCAGGATTGTGCTATGTTGTTTTCTGAAAATTGGAAAGAATATTGCAACGAATTAGAAATCTAAGAGTTCCTCTGTGGACAAGCTTTTCCAAAATTTTTGAAATTGAAGTTTAAAGAGATATCGGACGGTGATTGCTGACATATTCTTTAGCACCTTTTTTGAATATCTTTTCAGGAATTTTTCAGTTGACAAAGATTGATTTAAAGTATAAGTAATAATGATAATAATAATAATAATAATAATAATAATAATAATTGCATTTATATGGCGCTTCATACTGACGTTTCTAAGCCCTCTTTTGCTACTCATACAAAGAAAAGAAAAATACACGTGATACAGTGGTACAATAATTAATAATTGTGTGCGCCTCCAAAAAAAAAATACAACTGATTAAACAAGTGAGTTTTGAGAAGAATTTTAGATGATTCGACAGATGAGGCATTCTGAATATAAAGAGGGAGTTTATTCCAAAGATTGGGAGCAATGGAAGAGAAGGCTCGGTCACCATAACGGGTTTTTGTACGTGGGCCATGAAGTAATTGGAGAGAGGAAGATGAATGGAGGGGTATACGTAAGGGGGTATTTTTTTTCTCGAAAATCCCTGAAATTCCGTCCTCTCCTGTGCTTTTCTTTTATTCAAATTAATTTCATTTCATTTCATTTCATTTCATTTCATTTCATTTCATTTCATTTCATTTCATTTCATTTCATTTCATTTCATTTCATTTCATTTCATTTCATTTCATTTCGTTTTATTACATTTCATTTCATAACCTGTGTTTAATTTCCGAACAATTTATTTAATTCTTCTTCGAACCGTAGAAAATGGGAACAAAACACAAAGTCAGTGCATCTCTATTCCTTAGAGACGAATGAGAAGATGTCCCAGAACAAGGTATTTTTTTTTTTTGCAAGGTCAGACCTGAGGTTTACGAAAAGTCATTAAATACATCCGCCATTATGAGAATACAATTTACGCAATTCATTTCAGTATTGGATTTTCAAGCTGTGTTGATCACGTTCCACGTACTCTTTATGTCAGATTTAGATCTATCAAACTAATAGTAAAAATAAACGTGACGTAAAGGTCAGCGTATTTCGATAACGATCATTATCTACAAAATAATCTGTTTTTCTTTTGAAAAGACCTTAGAAGGGACTTCGTGATCCATGGCTGTCTTGGTATTTTGTTATAAATGTATTCAGCTCATTTTATCAAAGGTCCAAAGTATCACAAGTTTCCGTCAAAATATTCATAAAAATGTCAAAAGATGAGTTCACAATTCCTGAGTTGTAGACAGGAGACCAGTTTAAACCCATAACCCTTAAACCAAAATCCATGGTGAAGTGTTGGATTGTTTTTTTTTTTCTGGTTGAGAACTGGGGAACAAGAGTATAAATCGGGAAAAGATCAGAAAGATCAGAAACTGCAACACCAGTTGTGACGTCAAAAGATAAGTTACTCAGAATTATATTTGCGACGAGAGTAGAAGTGACATCGGAAATTCGAGTAGGTTTTCTTATAAGAAGGATAAAGAATTTTGACAAAATAGAGTTGAGAAAATCTTGACAAACTGTCTCATTATCGAAGTATTTATCAGAGAGGAGATTGTGAAGTAATCCAATGAACTCAGTAGGGTTAGAATGTAAAGGTCGATAAATTTTCGCCGGGATAATGTTACCTTTGTTTGGAGTGATAACTTCCACTAGATACTCTCTACACATTCTTAGGTGATGCTGTATTCATATAACAATTGACAATTCAACATTTGTTTGACATAACAGCCTACTCCACCACCTCTTTTACCAGCCTATTATTGGTTAGCAATTTACAACCTTTGATGATGTATTGAGAAGAAGGTGACATTTATTTAGCCAGGTTTCACTGAGGCCAATAATCATATGTTTAAATTGTAGCTCATTAAGAAATAAAAGAACTTGATCAAAACATTTGTTCAAACTTATGATATTAAAATGCGAAATAAAAAGATCGTTAGGGTTGGAATGTAATGAGACAAATTGATAATTAACATCATTTTTCAAGTGGTAGTTAGAAAAAAATGTACTGAAACATCGATTATATCAAACTGTGTGTTTAAAGATGTAATAAAATCGGTCACGTCGTCTTCTTCACAATCACAACAGGATAAGGGAGAATTCGGCGCAGCTGATTTGTAAGCACATAATTCGTTGTATATTTGAATATTTATTATCAATAAAATCACTTAACTCCTCAGATGTACAATTTGTTTAAAATGAATCATATATATATTTCAGATTTAGGTGGTGATAGAAATTCATTGAGGGTATCAAAGTCAATATCATGGAGACCTAGAAAAGTACGCTTACAAAACATAACACACTATTGCACACAAAAGAAAAAAATATACGTACATACATACATTATATAAAGTGAATTGATCAAACTGAAGAACATAAGAAAAAGAAGTAATATGCTATTTAGAAGTAAAATGATGTTTGGTTATCATATTTCAGTAATGATTATGAGGATGAGAATAGATTATAAGAATTACAATGAGAACTAATGTTATCATTTTCTTTGCACAAACCCAAAATAAAACTGAGAATGCTATGTTTATGAAAACAACAATTACACGTCAGGGGCGGCGCAGCCGTGGGGGCCGTGGCCCCACACTTTTTGTGCACCGAGGAGAGATGAGCTGAGGACCTTTTTTTTTTCTTTTTTGCTTGTTAGCTCATGAAACCCGGAAGTGGGCCCCACACTTTTGATAACACTGCGCCGGCCCTGCACGTAGGTTACAACCTTGTCAGATCTGCTTTACTGTGGAATCGTCTGCGCATTGTCTTTCCGTGTGATGTCCTGACTGCGACAATGATTCTACTAGCTTGTGACCAAGCGGAGACAACTTTGCTGTTCTGTGTTCTACTGGCAAGAAAGGCATCATGGAGAAGAGATCGATTGGAGTCGGCTAAGTCTTCACAGATGCTCGGTGCTTTGTTTGTGAGCAGGTGTTCGCCAAGTTGGTATGATGTCATCTTCACAATCATCGCTCTCGGCTTGGATGATAAGACTGGTGGTGGAGATCGTCGTTGAACGCCGTGATGCCTTCAGTTTGTGCCTCCGGTCAGACATTCGTATCAATCGTCTAATTCAACATTGGGGTCAGGAACTTTGGTTAAATGAGCGATATATAGGCCTACCCATTATGTTACATCATTGTGTTAGTGAAAGACATACCATAGCAAAAAACCGCATTTTTTTTCAGAGCGACGACATGCCATTGCCTTGGTCAAGAAACATATTTCTCCTATTTTACAAATGAGTTGGCTACAATAAATCTATACGTACCTTCTGCTTTTGTTGATTGGCATATGATGGACAGTATTTAAACTGAAAAAAAACCATAATTTTGGCAAGGGTTTAAAAACCTGTCTGGCACCATTTCATATTTGCTAGCAATATCATGTCGAAAGAGTCACAGAGAAACTTACATGGCTGACGCGATTTTCCGGGATGACGAGTTGTTTCGGAGAATTTCGAGATCAAAAGTAAAAATGTTGCATGCGCGCTAAAAAAGTTCTTTGATGCGTGCTTTGTATAACTCGGACCATAACTGCGACTGGGTGCTGTTCGTTATTCCGAAGGTTTGCTATTCCGAAGGTTCGTTATTCCAAAGGTTCGTTTATCCGAAACACATTCCCTATACCTAATGGTTCGTTAATCCCAAAATGAAAAAGGGTTCGTTGACCCGAAAATTCGTGGCATTTGTGTCATTGAACTTGTTGGTGATAGTAATTCTTTGACAAATAATCCTCAGCATACTGCAATCAAAACCTGCTATGGGACCCCCCCCCCCCCATGAGTACAGCGCTCTTTGCGGAGAACATCTTTTTTTTTTTTCTCCCACGGTTATGCAAATATTTTAACAATGTAACAACTCTATCAAAACTTCACTATCATAAACTTTACAGGCCTTGACGATCACGGAATCCATTGAAGATTTAAAATTACACTATCTGCAAGAAAAATAAAGTCCGTATGGTTTTTATCACATATACCTCCAAAAATAGTAACAGCAATCTTGTACTACATGATCCGGGAATACTTGCCGTTGTTTGTTATAATTATCGTATGTGAAAACAGTACCTGGGCCCTGTTTCATAAAGCTGTTTGTAAATGAAAAAAAAAAAAAAAAAAAAAAAACTTACGAGCGACTGGGATCAGTTCTGATGTGCTATACTTATCAGAATTTACATAATCCATTACAAGAAGTGATCATCAGTCGCTCGCTAGTCGTTCGGAACGGTACGATCAGCTTTATGAAACACCACCATGAATTATGTTTCAGGATATGAGGAAAATTATTGTTATGCCGTTGTATGTATTATATTTCATTACATCGTTTCGTTTGTTTTTTTTTTAGGGGGGGATCGGAGCTGATATGATCATAGAATAATTTCGAGCTCATCTGCTTATGAGACCGATGGGGTTCAACAAACATTTCATTAATGACAAAGTGGATTTATGATCTTGAACACTAGGATCAGGAATTTTGGTTAAATGAGCAATATTTACCTCCATTTATCTGTAACAGAATTGTAGGAATAATCTTAAGGGCATTATTGTTGTATTTATATGTACACATACTTTGTTCATAACTTCTGCTTTGTTGATTGGCATATGAAAGACAGTATTTAACTATCTAAACTTATTTAAATGTTCTGCCAATACGGCTTTTAAGTAGCGTTAATTCAAAATATGACCACGGGCCTAAGAAAAGGAACTCACAAAATTCATGAACTACGAACGGCAGAGAGTTGAAGAAAGTGATTGCTTTTTCTCATATACCGATGGCTTTAATTTCATGAATATGGCAGGCACGTTCTATTTTCTTCATTTGTATTGCACCCACATGTTTAGATAAAACTACTTTGTTATTCCTTATTTACATTATATTGTTGTTTCTGATGACATGTTTTGCTTTATTTCTCTGCGTTTCTACAGATTGAAGATCTGACGTTGCATTTTCAGAGCAGTGACAAAGATTGTAAATATCACTCCTCGATGGGAGGAGACTTGGCCCGATGGGTGTGTACATTGACAAGCCTTCGGATATTCAGTCTCACATGCGATTTCTGGCCTGAAAAGTTCTTCTCAACAGCCGCTGACTCAGCATCATCATTTCAGGTATAATCCACAAGAAGTACGTGTATGCATAATCTTTATTTCCGTGGCTATGATAAGTATTTGATTATTTTTTT
The DNA here is from genome assembly GCF_964275005.1 of Diadema setosum. Classification (NCBI taxonomy): domain Eukaryota; kingdom Metazoa; phylum Echinodermata; class Echinoidea; order Diadematoida; family Diadematidae; genus Diadema; species Diadema setosum. The sequence continues at coordinate 3,720,919 of NC_092701.1, forward strand.
TTTCTCGGCACTCTTTAAGATTTTGATCACATTATGTAAATTCAGAATATCATTTCTACGATCATTCAAAGAGACCTCAAGTAAAAACAAACAGAAAAGCAAAAATATTCGAAAGTTCATTGCTTGTTGCCAAGGCTCCCCGGCCCAATGCCGACAAGAAGAGGCGTAGGAAGAGTAATGTTACAAACAACTTACGAGCGACTTATGATCAGTTCTGATGTGCTATGCTTATCAGAATATACATTATTCAGCAGAAAAACTGATCGACAGTCGCTCGCTTGCCGTTCATAACTTTACGTACAGCTTTATGAAACACTCACAGAAATCATGTTTCAGGACATGCAAAAAAAAATATTGTTTTATGCCGATGTTTGTATTATGTTTCATTTCATCATTTTGTTTTCCTTTTTTTTTTTTTGTCGGTTGGGGGTTCGGATCTGATATGTTCATAGAACAATTTCGAGTACATCTGCCTATGTGACCGATGGGGTTCGACAAACCTCTCATTTATGCATTGTGGATTTATGATCTGGGCGCAATAAAAAAGGTTTGAACACTGGGATCATGGATTTTGGTTAAATGAGCAATATTTACCTCCATGTGTCTGTAACAGAATTGTAGGAATAATCTTACAGCATTATTGTTGTATTCATATGTACATATATTTTGTTCATAACTTCTGCCTTGTTGATTGGCATATGAAAGACAGTATTTAACTATCTAAACTTATTCAAATGTTCTGCCAATGCGGCTTTTAAGAGTAACGTTAATTCAAAATATGACCACGGGCCTAAGAAATGAACTCACAAAATTCATGAACTACGAACGGTAGAGAGTTGAAGAGAGTGATTGCTTTATCTCATATACCGATGGCTTTAATTTCATGAATATGGCAGGCGCGTTCTATTTTCTTCATTTGTATTGCACCCATATGTTTAGATAAAACTAATTTGTTATTCCTTATTTACATTATATTGTTGTTTCTGATGACATGTTTTGCTTTATTTCTCTGCGTTTCTACAGATTGAAGATCTGACGTTGCATTTTCAGAGCAGTGACAAAGATTGTGAATATCACTCCTCGATGGGAGGAGACTTGGCCCGATGGGTGTGTACATTGACAAGCCTTCGGATATTCAGTCTCACATGCGATTTCTGGCCTGAAAAGTTCTTCTCAACAGCCGCTGACTCAGCATCATCATGTCAGGTATAATTCACAAGAAGTACATGCATGCATAATCTTTATTTTCCGTGGCTATGATACGTATTTGATTAATTTTTTTCTCGGCACTCTTTAAGATTTTGATCACATTATGTAAATTCAGAATATCATTTCTACGATCATTCAAAGAGACCTCAAGTAAAAACAAACAGAAAAGCAAAAATATTCGAAAGTTCATTGCTTGTTAGAGTTGGAATAATATGGCGGAAGAGTGAAAATCGCATATATATGCAGTTTTTACGATGACAGGGTTACTTCTGTTTATACGTCATACCCATCGTCCTCCACTGACTGAACCTTGCTTTGTATGTTTTTTTTTCTAACACAAATAAAGTGTATTCTTAGATTAGTGATTGGTCATATACTTCATCAGAATGTTAACGAATAATTCACAGATGACAATAAGCAAATGATAAGCACAGAAAATAATGTGGCTACATTAATCAACGGACTACAGTGCCTCGAACGATGCAATAATTCGTCTCATTTTGTCATTGGAAAGTGTACTGACTGCCTGAAAATAAAGCACGTTCGATAGGTATTGAATTGAAACATGACTTGTGTCATTAGACTTGTTGGTGATAGTATTATTCCTTGACAAAAAATAATCCTCAGCTTACTGCAATCGAACACTGTTATGGGTCCCCCCCCCCCTCCCCATGATCACAACGCTCTTTGCGGAGAACAGCTTTGAATCCCCCGCGGTTATTCAAATATTGTTGTTTTACAATGTAACAACACTATCAAAACTTCATTATTAAGAGCTTTACAGGTGTTGACGATCACAGAGTCCTTTGAAGATTAAAGATCATAGAAGCTGCAAGAAAAAGGAAGGTCCGCTTGGGTTTTATCCCATATGCATTAAAAAAAAACAGTATTATCAATCTTGTACTACATGATCCCCCCCCCAAAAAAAAAAACTTGTTGCTGTTTGTGACTATTATCGCATGTGAAAACAATACCTTGGCTCTGTTTCATAAAGCTGTTCGTAATGTTACAAACAACTTACGAGCGACTTATGATCAGTTCTGATGTGCTATGCTTATCAGAATATACATTATTCAGCAGAAAAACTGATCGACAGTCGCTCGCTTGCCGTTCATAACTTTACGTACAGCTTTATGAAACACTCACAGAAATCATGTTTCAGGACATGCAAAAAAAATATTTTTTTTGCCGTTGTTTATATTATGTTTCATTTCATCATTTCGTTTTCCTTTTTTTTTGTTGTTGGTTGGGGGTTCGGATCTGATATGTTCATAGAACAATTTCGAGTACATCTGCCTATGTGACCGATGGGGTTCGACAAACCTGTCATTTATGAATTGTGGATTTATGATCTGGGCGCAATTAAAAAGGTTTGAACACTGAGATCATGGATTTTGGTTAAATGAGCAATATTTACCTCCATTAATGTTTAACAGAATTGTAGGAATAATCTTACAGCATTATTGTTGTATTTACATGTACACATACTTTGTTCATAACTTCTGCTTTGTTGATTGGCATATGAAAGACAGTATGTAACTATCTAAACTTATTCAAATGTTCTGCCAATGCGGCTTTTAAGTAGCGTTAATTCAAAATATGACCACGGGCCTAAGAAAAGGAACTCTCACAATTCATGAACTACGAACGGTAGAGAGTTGAAGAGAGTGATTGCTGTATCTCATATACCAGTGGCTTTAATTTCATGAATATAGGAGGCGCGTTCTATTTTCTTCATTTGTGTAGCACCCATTTGTTCAAATTAAACTACTTTGTTATTCCTTATTTTCATGCTGTTGTTGTTTCTGATGACATGTTTTGCAACAACCGATGTGTTGGCTCAGTGAGTAGAGCGGCTGCCTTCACAATCGGGAGGTCGTGGGTTCAAACCCCGGCCGCGTCATACCAAAAGACGTTAAAAGATGGGAGTTGCTGCTGCCTTGTTTGCCGTTCAACAGTTGAAAAGGTTAGAGCAACGTCGATCTGGCGCTGCTCAGTGGCTGCCGGGCCCACGATCAATTGGGCAAAATGAATTTCCATTCTTGAACAATAAAATTTGGAGTTTATATCCAAACAATTATTATTATTATTATTATTATTATTTATTTCTCTGCGCTTCTACAGATTTCCGAGCTGATGTTGCATTTTCAGAGCAGTGACAAAGATTATAAATATCACTCCTCGATGGGAGAAGACTTGGCCCGATGGGTGTGTACATTGCCAAGCCTTGAGGGATTCAGTCTGACATGCGACTTCTGGCCTGAAAAGTTTTTCGCAACACCCACTGACTCAGCATCATCATGTCAGGTATAATCAATAAAACGTATGCATGATTTATATTTCCCATGCCTATGATCCTTATTTGATTAATATTTCTTTTTCTAGTCACTCTTTAGAATTTTGATCACATTATGCAAAAGCAAAAACGTTATTTTGTACGGTCATTCAAGAGGGACCTCAAGTAAAAGCAAACAGACCAGCTAAAATATTCGATAGGAAAATGCTTGCTAGAGTTTGAATAATTGAGCGGAAGAGTGAACATCGCATATATGCAGTGTTTACGATGACAGGGCTTCACCTCATCGTCGGTTGAGAAAAATGAGGGCGTTAAGTTGCCACTAAACCCATAGTTTTCAAGACAACTTAACGCCCTTCTCATTCTCACCAGACGTCATGGTGTATTGATTTATTATACTTCATAGCCACCGTCCTCCATTGACTTAACTTTCCTTTTTATGTAGATGTGCTTGCTCGTGATATGATAATACACTGGTGTAAATGATATTTCAAAGTTTGCCGAGTACCATAATTCGTTTTAACTCTCAAGAAAAGATGAGACTGTCAAGCAGACGGAAGGGAGACAAAAGACGGGAAAAGCCTTATAACAAGCGAGAATAATCTATAGAAATGCAAAAATTAGATTTCTTACTAAATTGACTAGGTTCTGGTCATTAGCAGCCTGTTTTTTTTTTTTGTTTTGTTTTTTTACACAAATTACGTGTGTTCTTAGATTCGTGATTGGCCATATACTTCAGAATGTCACGTATTCACTGTTAACTATATAAGCCCAGAATAAAGAAAATGTGGCTACATTAATAACAGGACTGCGGTGCCTCGAAGAATTCAATGATATGTCCATTTTTGTCATTGGAAAGTGTACTGGCTGCCTGGGAATGCAGCACGTTTGATAGGTTTATATGGAATGGAATCATGACTTGTTGGTGATAGTAATTCATTGACAAATAATCCTCAGCTTACTGCAATCAAACACTGGTATGGTTCCCCCACCCCATGAGCGCAACGCTCTTTGCGTAGAACATTTTTTTAATCGCCCACGGTTATTCAAATATTTTCACAATGTAACAACACTATCAGGACTTCCCTAATATAAGCTTTACAGGCCTTTACAATCACGGAATCCTTTGAAGACTTAAAATTACATTTGCTGCAAGAAAAGGAAGATCCGCTTGGTTTTCATCCTTATGTATCCAAAAATAGTAAGAGCAATCTTTTACTGCATGATCCGGAGAAAACTTGTTGTTGTTTGTTATTACTACCGTATGTGAAAAAAAGAAATACCTGGGCCCTGTCTCATACAGCTGTCCGCAAAGTTGCGAACAACTTACGAGCGACTAGTGGTATATTCTTAGGTGCTATACTTATCAAAATTAACATAATTCAGCACAAGAACTGATCACCATTCGCTCACTGGTGGTTCGTATCTTTACGAAAAGCTTTATGAAACACAACCTGCAATCATGTTTCTGGATATGGAAAAAAAAAAGGGGGGGAAAGGGGGGAAAAAGACCGTATTGTTTTTTATGAAGTTGTCTGTATTATATATCATTTCATCATTTCGTTTTCTGTTTGTTAGAAGCTCGGATCTTATTTGCTCATAGAACAATGTTTTGAGTACATCTGCTTATGTGACCGATGGGGTTCGATAAACCTTTCATTTATGACATTGTGGATTTATGATCTGGGCGCAATTAAAAAGGTTTGAACATTGGGATCATGAAGTTTGCTTAAATGAGCAATATTTACCTCCATTAATCTTTAACAAAATTATAGGAATAACCTTACAGCATTATTGTTGTATTTATATGTACACATACTTTGCTCATACCTTCTGCTTTTGTTGATTGGCATATGGTGGACAGTATTTAACTATCTAAACTTAAGCTGTATTTGCATTCTCTGCCAATGTGGCTTTTAATTAGCACTAACTCAAATTATGACTACGAGCCAAAGAAAAGGAACTCTCACAAAATTCATGAATTACGAACGTCAGATAGTTGAAGGAAGTTTTGCTTTATCTCATGTATACCGATGGCTTTAATTTCATGAAAATTGAAAACGCGTTGTATCGTTTTCATTTGTATTGCACCCATATGCTTAAATGAAACTACTTTTTATGCTTTATTTACATGCTGTTGTTGTTTCGAATGACATATTTTGCCTTTTTTTCTCTGCGATTCCTCAGCTTAAAAATCTGACGTTGAATTTTCTGAGCACTGACAATGATTGTAAATATCACTCCTCGATGGGAGGAGACTTGGCCCGATTGGTGTGTATATTGCCAAGCCTTCGGACATTCAGTCTGATCTGCGATTTCTGGCCTGAAAAGCTTTTCTCAACAGCCGCTGATCACTCAGCATCATCATGTCAGGTATAATCAACAAAACGTATGCATGATTTATATTTCCCATGCCTATGATCCTTATTTGATTAATATTTCTTTTTCTTGTCACTCTTTAGACTTTTGATCACATTATGCAAAATCAAAATGTTATTTGTACGGTCATTCAAGAGGGACCTCAAGTAAAAGCAAACAGAACAGCTAAAATATTCGATAGGAAAATGCTTTCTAGAGTTTGAGTAATTTAGCGGAAGAGTGAACATCGCATATATGCAGTGTTTACGATGACAGGGTTTCACCTCATAGTCGGTTGAGAAAAATGAGGGCGTTAAGTTGCCACTAAACCCATAGATTTCAAGACAACTTAACGCCCTTCTCATTCTCACCAGACGTCATGGTGTATTGATTTATTATACTTCATAGCCATCGTCCTCCATTGACTTAACTTTCCTTTTGATGTAGATGTGCTTGCTCGTGATATACACTGGTGTAAATGATAATTCAAAGTTTGCCGAGTACCGTAATTCGTTTTCACTCTCAAGAAAAAAGAAGATGAGACAGTCAACCAGACGGAAGGGAGACAAAAGACGGGAAAAGCCTTATAACAAGCGAGAATAATCTATAGAAATGCGAAATTTTGATTTTTTACTAAATTGACTACGTTCTGGTCATTCGCAGCCTGTTTTTTTTTTTTTTTTTTTTTACACAAATTATGTGTGTTCTTAGATTAGTGATTGGCCATCTACTTCAGAATGTTACGTATTCACTGTTGACTATATAAGCCCAGAAAAAAAGAAGAAAATGTGGCTACTTTAATCACAGGACTGCAGTGCCTCGAAGAATTCAATGATTTTTTTTTTTCAAGTCATTTCTGTCATTGAAAAGTGTACTGACTGCCTGAGAATAAAGCACGTTCGATAGGTATAGAATTGAATCATGAATCGTGTCATTAGACTTGTTGGTTGTAGTATTTCCTTGACAAATAATCCTCAGCTTACTGCAATCAAACACTGCTATGGTTCCCCCACCCCATGAGCGCAACGCTCTTTGCGTAGAACATTTTTTAATCGCCAGCGTTTATTCAAATATTTTCACAATGTAACAACGCTACCAGGACTTCCCTGGATATCATAAGCTTTACAGGCCTTGATGATCACGGAATCCTTTAAAGACTTAAAATTACACTTGCTGCAAGAAAAAGAAGATCCGCTTGGTTTTTATCCTTATATATCCAAAAATAGTAAGAGAAAACTTTTACTGCATGATCCGGAGAAAACTTGTTGTTGTTTGTTATTACTACCGTATGTGATATAAAAAATGTCTGGGCCCTGTCTCATACAGCTGTCCGTAAAATAGCGAACAACTTACGAGCGACTAGTGGTATATTCTTATGTGCTATACTTATAAAAAATAATTAACATAATTCAGCACAAGAACTGATCACCATTCGCTCGCTGGTGGTTCGTAACTTTACGAAAAGCTTTATGAAACACCCCCTGCAATCATGTTTCTGGATATGGAAAAAAAAAAGAAAAAAAAATCGTTTTCTGTTTTATGCCCTTTTCTGTATTATACAACGTATATCATTTCATCATTTGGTTTTCTGTTTTTTAGAGGCTCAGATCTTATATGCTCATAGAACAATTTCGAGTACATCAGCATATGTGACCGATGGGGTTCGATAAACCTTTCATTTCAAGCCATGGATTACTCCACGTGTGAAATCCCTGATTCAGGGGAGACAAGTTGCCTTCCATAAGAACAAGAACGAGTGGAGAAAATTACGCAACAAAGTCCAACGGGAAATCGTTAGCGCCAAAGTGATGTTTTATCGCGATCGCGTACAGAACCTAAAACGCGAGAACCCATCTGACTGGTACAAATTTCTGAAAGTTATGACCTCCCAAGAGAAGAAAGAGACTACCATAACGGTGCCGGGCATCTCATCCTCAGACAAAGCCGGGATAGCCGATGCCGTCAACTGCCACTTTGCAAATATCGCTGGCGATATCCCCGAACTTGATCTCTCCAGTGTTCCTGCGTTTCTTCTTCCCTCACCTGTGCCGATCCCTCCCGTTCAACCCTGGGATGTTGAAAGGGAATTGAGGCGAATCAAACCTGGTAAATCCGGTGGGCCAGACGATATCCCTGCTCGGATTATTCGGACTTTTTTCCGTTGAACTAGCTGAACCATTGTGCGAAGTGCTAAACTCGTCATACGAAAGCTGCTACGTACCACACCAATGGAAGGATGCAATTGTGTGCCCAGTTCCTAAAGAACAATCACCAGCACCTGTGGACAAACTACGCCATATTTCTCTGACTAACCACTTTGCAAAAATCCTTGAGCTGTTCGTCTACAGACGCGTTATGTCAGAGTTAGCTCCTCACCTTGACCCAAAGCAATACGGAGCACGTGCTGGACATTCCACTACGCATTGCCTGGTTGACCTGATGGACTTCCTCTACAGGAACACGGAGACCGCCGGCCAAGAGATTACTGTTGTGTCAACTGATTTCAGCTGCGCATTTGATCGGGTCGACCACACAATCTTGGTGAGGAAACTCGTGGACTTACAGCTTTCCCCATCGATAATCAGATGGATCTGTGAGTTCCTCAATAAACGTAGATGTCGTGTCCGATACCAAGGAGCGTTGTCACCATGGCAACCTGTCACAGCCGGTGTCCCACAGGGTACTCGTCTGGGTCCTGCATTGTTCCTCGCTCTGATCAATGACGCGTTGTGTGGTGATCTTGACAGCAGATGGAAGTACGTGAATGATATGTCGCTCGCACGGTGCCCTGATCACTGTTGCAACCCATACAACCGCATGCAGGATGTCCTCACCTCGTTGGAAGATTGGTGTGACAACAATCGTGTGAGGCTCAACCCCAAAAAGTGCAGTGTCATGAGGCTTTCCTTCGGGAAACGAAGCCTCCCAGATTTCGATTTTACACTTTGCAACGAAGTAATGAACGAAGTCACGTCAGTGAAGCTCCTAGGCGTCATGATACAAAGTGATCTCAAGTGGGAATGCCATGTCCGTACCATGGTATCGCGGGCAAACCGTCGCATGCACATGCTCCGAATGTTGAAATCATTTCACATACCTAGTGATGATCTTGTGTCTGTGTATATTGGGTTCATTCGACCGCTTCTGGAATACGCGTGCCCAGTGTGGCACTCAGGTCTCACGGTCGCACAGGCAGGTGTACTTGAACGGGTCCAGAAGAGGGCACTGAGGACCATTCTACCGCACTGCAACTACGAGGTAGCACTGGAAACAGCCCAAATCTCCAGCCTAGAAGTGAGACGCAAGGAGTTGTCTCTGAAATTTGCGCAGAAATCGGCAAACTCTGTACACTTCCAGAAATGGTTTGTGTTGAATGCGTCCTCTCGAAAACTCAGACACACAAAGCGCTACATGGAAAAAAGATGTCGCACTAAACGCTTTGAGAATAGTGCAATTCCCTACCTCACAAGGCTGTTGAATTCTAAATTAATGTAAATTATTTTTTAATTGTTATCCCGGGTTAAGATTACTGATAAGTCTCTGTGTGGTGAATGATGACACGCCCCTCATACTCATTCCTTACAGTTTTTTCCTCTCTCTCCTTCAGCCTTTTACTTCTTTCTTGTTCATAAAATGTCATCAAGGTCATAATTTTTATATCATTACCCGATTACATAGTACAAATGAGTTCTATCATGCTATTTTCTTAATGGACAACTTTCCCGATCACGTCCCTATTGGACTTCTGAGTAAGGTTGTACATGCATCTATGGCTGTGTTCGTATATGTATACCTATTTGTGTATACACACATTCACATAATTATTCCTTTCTTTATCTCTCCTTCTCCTACTCTATCTTTGCTAGACCCCTCATTTACCCATTCTACCCTGGTCTTTCCATCTGCTTTACCATCAGGTGAAAGCCTTCATTCACCCTGTTATCATTTTGATGGGGCCACCTTCCCTTTCACGTTGTTGTATCTCTTTATCTTTGCAATTTTTAAAGTGTGCGGTCCATGATAATATGTATGTATGCATTTATTACTGTGAAAGCTAAATAGGATATAAATGTGTCATTTTTTCATTCTACATCCCCATACAAACGTCTCCATTTATGTACATGCATATGACTGTGTATGTATGTACAGTATGATTATACCTATATATGCATGTATTACATAAACGTCCAAATATTGACCCTTTTTTTTTATCCAGTTTGCCTTGTCCTTCCCATCTGCTCCGGCAGGCGAAATTTTTCACTGATGTTATTATTTTGATGGGGCTATTTTTCTGATTATGTTGCTGTTCATTACCGATTATTTTTCTATTTTTTTTTTCAATATCTACTAAAAATAGATGTGGTTTATGATATCAGTTTTACTGAGAAAGTTATGTAGAACATAAATATGTTATTTTTTAACTCCGCCCCCCCCCCCTTAGAAAGGTTCGTCGTGTGTACATGCAAATGACTGTGTATTTGTGTGTATTGTGTACACCTGTATATGTATTGTATACACATGTCTAGTTATTCCTATCTTTATCTCTCCTTCTCCCCTATTCCTCTCGTATCTCTACTCCACATCTCTTCCGTATTGATACTTACGTTGAGAATCACTCTCACAACGTTATCTTTTCCCCATATTTCTGCAAATTCTGAATGGAGAAATATGAAATTTGTATCCATACTTTTGGACAGTTAGACGAATTTTTCTGTGAATTTGATGTTGTTATTTTGATGATGTTTAAAGAAGAATGTGGGTGACGGGGCTTTGGAAGGGTCGGTTGAGAGTGCTATATGTAGGGTACATAAGTCATATGTGATAACTCAGCCATGAGAATGAAATTTTGTTATGAAATGTAAAAACAGTGATTTAATTATATTGGGGGTTGTGCAATCACATTTCGAGATACCTTTTATTTATCAGTCATGTAAACCTGATGTTTTGTGTATGATGTTGCGTAGTTTTAATGGAGTAGAGGCAAATCACTCGTCACAGTATTTTTTGTGTAATTCTGTCTGTTTTGACAAATGAGGAGTTTATTTGCAAAAGGGGCTAGATCCACTTTTAGTACTTTAGAGAAAAACTGTTTTGTTTGTGAGAATTTGTACACAAGTGTATGGGAAATCAAAATCTAATTTTGCTATAATTTATATTCAAATGCTTGTCCGGGTTTGAAATTTTCACTGTAACTAACTCAAATGAAATTCTGTGCAGTGATGCTAATAACTCAATTTTCATCAAAAATGGATCTAACCTTTTTTGCAAATGAGCTCTTCAAATGCGGAATATGTTCTTATCTTGCATAATGATCAACTTATTGATTTGTGTAATTATGATATTTTCCCAATTATTTCTATCACACGTGTAAATGCTTTATTCTGTAATTGTCTGAATGTTTGAATTTGTATGTACATATTTTATGTTACGTTACACGCAATTTAGCCCTTGGGCTACGAGATGTGATATGAAAATATAAACCTTTCAATAAAAATTACGACATTGTGGATTTATGATCTGGGCGCAATTAAAAAGGTTTGAACATTGGGATCATGAACTTTGCTTAAATGAGCCATATTTACCTCCATTAATCTTTAACAAAATTATAGGAATAATCTTACAACATTATTGTTGTATTTATATGTACACATACTTTGTTCATACCGTCTGCTTTTGTTGATTGGCATATGGTGGACAGTATTTAACTATCTAAACGTATTTGAATTATCTGCCAATGCGGCTTTTAAGTAACGTTGATTTAAAAAAAAAAGACTCTCACAAAATTTATGAACTACGAACGTCAGAGAGTTGAAGGAAGTTTTGCTTTATCTCATGTATACCGATGGCTTTAATTTCATGAAAATTGAAAACGCGTTCTATCGTTTTCATTTGTATTGCACCCATATGCTTAAATGAAACTGCTTTTCATGCTTTATTTACATGCTGTTGTTGTTTCTAATGACATATTTTGGTTTTTTTTCTCTGCGATTCCTCAGATTAAAAATCTGACGTTGCATTTTCTGAGCAGTGACAAAGATTGTAAATATCACTCCTCGATGGGAGGAGACATGGCCCGATTGGTGTGTACATTGCCACGCCTTTGGATATTCAGTCTGACATGCGATTTCTGGCCTGAAAAGTTCTTCTCAACAGCCGCTGACTCAGCATCATTATGTCAGGTATAATCAACAAGAAGTGGGCATAATTCATATTTTCCATGCCTACGATCCTTGTTTGATTCATTTTTTTTTTTTTTCTCGTCACTCTTAAGACTTTTGATCACATTATGTAAAATCTGAATATTATTTGTACGGTCCTTCAAGAGAGACCTTAAGTAAAAGCAAACAGAAAAACAAAAAATATTCGTTAGTTAAATGCTTGTTAGAATTGGAATAATGTGCGGGAAGAGTGAACATCGCATGTATGCAGTGTTTTCGATGATAGGGTTACTTCATGGTATTTTGACAATACAATGAATACACTTTATACCCATCGGCCTCCATTGACTTAATCTTTCTTTTTATGTAAACGCTCTTGCTCTTGCTGTATACACTGGTATGGATAAGATGTCAGAGTTTGCCGACTACCGTAATTCGTCTTAACCCGTTCCTTCCGCAATTCTCTGAGTGCCTTTAATGCTACCAAACGAGATTCTTTTCGCCCGTCGACAGAGAGGCACACAGGTTGGTAATCCAGCTGTGTGAAGGCAGTCAAGCGGTTCATTGTGTCCCCCTCTCCACGGTCAACTACGTGTGCCAGTGAACAATGGAAATATCGATCGGGTGCGAGGTATGAATAGAGCGTGCGCTGATGAGCTCTCAGAATCTTTTGTTCTACACAAAACCGGGTACCTGAATGAGGTGACTGGGGTCAGCGAACCCGCATTTCTAACTGATCTCGGCCTTGATTGCTATGTACATGTTCGTATGAGTTTACAGCAGAACAAGCAAAAAACTAAATCAGGAAAAGGTACATAATACTGTAAAACACGCATTTTTCAAATAGGAGGAGAACAAATCCTGATAGAATAAACTCTGATCTTTTTATCAAACCCACTTTTCTGAGCATTTTAACACAAAGAAACATGAATTTAGGCCACTGAAACAGGCACCCTTGTCTTCATTTTGGGAACCTGGTAAACCAGGTTCCCGTATATCAGTTGCTCCCACGGGAACCTGGTAAACCAGGTTCCCGTAAGGAACGGGTTAACTCTCAAGAAAAGAAGATGAAACTGTCAAAGAGAAGGAAGGGAGACGACAGACGGGGAAAGACGAATAACAAGCGACAATAATCTTGAGAGACGCACAAATTAGATTACAGACTCAATTGACTGGGTTCTGGTCACTCGTAGTCTGCTTTTTTAACACAAATTATGTGTATTCATAAATAAGTGTTTGGTCATTTACTTCATCAGAATGTTACCGAATATTCACCGTTTACAAAAAGCACAGAAAAGAATGTGGCTACATTAATCACCGGACTGCAGTGCCTCGAACGATTCAATAATTCGTCTATTTTTGTCATTGCAAAGTGTACTGACTGCCTGAGAATAAAGCACGCTCGATAGGTATTGAATTGAATCATGACTTGTGTCATTAGACTTGTTGGTCTTTGCGTAGAAAATGTTTTAATACCCCACGGTTATTCAAATATTTTGATTTGATTTTATTCATTTCTGCTTAATTCCGTCACATCAAATATGATTATGTACACGACATTTATGACAATTCATGACAAATATGACAAACAGTTTATCGACACATAGTTTTCACAATGTAACAACACTTTCAGAACTTCACTATTGAAAGCATTACAGGCCTTGACGATCACGAAATCCTTTGAGGATTTAAAATCACACGAGCTGCGAAAAAAAAGAAGGTCCGCTTAGTTTTTATCCCATATGTATCTATAAATAGTGACAGCAATTCGTACTACATGATCCCGAGAAAACTTGTTTTTGTTTGTTATTATTATCGTATGTGAAAGCAGTACCTGGGCCCTGTTTCATATAGTTGTTCGTAAAGTTACGAAAAACTTACGAGCGACTGGTGGTTTCATCTAATGTGCTATACCTATCATAATTTACATAATTCAGCACAAAAACTGATCACCAGTCGCTCGCTAGTCGTTCGTAACTTTATGAACAGTTTATGAAACACCCCCAGAAGTTATGTCTCAGGATATGTAGACAAAAACAAAACAAAACAAAACAAAACAAAACCACAAAAAACAACTTATTTTTTTTTGTCATGTCGTTGTTTATGATATATTTCATTTCATCATTTCGTTTTTTGTTGGTTGGGGGTTCGGAGCTGATATGGTCATAGAACAATTTCGAATTCATCTGCTTATGTGACCGATGGGGTTCGACAAACCTTTCATAAATGACATTGTGGATTTATGATCTTGACGCAATTAAAAGGTTTGATTATTGGGGTCATGAACTTTGGTTACATGAACAATATGTACCTCCATTATTTCTTAACAAAATTGTAGGAAAAATCTTACAGCGGTATTGTTGTATTCATATATACAAAAACTTTGTTCGTACCTTCTGCTTTTGTTGATTGGCATATGATGGAACACATTTAACGATCTAAACTTATTCACATTCTCACCCAATGCGGCTTTTAAGTAGCTTTAATTCAAAACATGACTACGAGCCTAAAAAAAGGAACTCTCACAAGATTATGAACGACGAACGGCAGAGAGTTGAAGGGAGTGATTGGTTTATCTCATATACCGATGGCTTTAATTTTAATTACGAATATGGAAGGTGCGTTCTATCTTCTTCATTTGTATTGCACCCATATGTTTAAATAAAACTACTTTGTTATTCCTTATTTACATGATATCGTTATTTCTGAGGACATGTTTTGCTTTATTTCTCTGCGTTTGTACAGATTTGCAATCTGACGTTGCATTTTCAGAGCAGTGAAAAAAATTGTAAATATCACTCCTCGATGGGAGGAGACTTGGCCCGATGGGTGTGTACATTGCCAAGCCTTCTAACATTCAGTCTGACATGCGATTTCTGGCCTGAAAAGTTCTTCTCAACAGCCGCTGACTCAGCATCATTATGTCAGGTATAATCAACAAGAAGTGTGCATAATTCATTGTATTTTCCATGCCTATGATCCTTATTTGATTCCTTTTTGTTTTTTCTCGTCACTCTTAAGACTTTTGATCACATTATGTAAAATCAGAATATTATTTGTACGGTCATTCAAGATAGACCTCAAGTAAAAGCAAACAGAAAAGCAAAAAATATTAGTTCGTTAAATGCTTCTTAGAATTGGAATAATGTGCGGGAAGAGTGAACATCGCATGTATGCAGTGTTTTCGATGACAGGGTTACTTCATGGTATTTTGACAATACCATGAATATACTTTAATCGCATCGTCCTCCATTGACTTAATCTTTCTCTTCATGTAAACGTTCTTGCTCTTGCTGTATACACTGGTATGGATGATATGTCAGAGTTTGCCGACTACCGTAATTCGTCTTAACTCTCAAGAAAAGAAGATGGAACTGTCAAAGAGAAGGAAGGGACACGTCAGAGGGGGAAAGACGAATAACAAGCGACAATAATCTTGAGAAATGAACAAATTAGGATTCCTGACTCAATTGACTGGGTTCTGGTCACTCGTAGTCTGCTTTTTTTTTACACAAATTATGTGTATTCATAAATAAGTGATTGGTCATTTACTTCATCAGAATGTTAACGAATATTCACCGTTTACAAAAAGCACAGAAAAGAATGTGGCTACATTAATCACTGGACTGCAGTGCCTCGAACGATTCAATAATTCGTCTACTTTTGTCATTGCAAAGTGTACTGACTGCCTGCGAATAAAGCACGTTCGATAGGTATTGAATTGAATCATGACTTGTGTCATTAGACTTGTTGGTGATAGTAATTCATTGACAAATAATCCTCAGCTTACTGCAGTCTAACACTGTTATGGTTCCCCTCACCCCATGGGTACAACGATCTTTGCGTAGAAAATGTGTTAATACCCCACGGTTATTCAAATATTTTGATTTGATTTGATTCATTTCTGCTTAATTCCGTTACATCAAATATGATTATGTACACGACATTTATGACAAATAGTTTATCGACACATAGTTTTCACAATGTAACAACACTATCAGAACGTCACTATTGAAAGCATTACAGGCCTTGACGATCACGAAATCCTTTGAAGATTTAAAATCACACGAGCTGCGAAAAAAAAGAAGGTCCGCTTAGTTTTTATCCCATATG
Source organism: Diadema setosum (assembly GCF_964275005.1). Lineage (NCBI taxonomy): Eukaryota > Metazoa > Echinodermata > Echinoidea > Diadematoida > Diadematidae > Diadema > Diadema setosum. Next base: position 3,737,053 of record NC_092701.1, read on the forward strand.
TATCCAAAAATAGTGACAGCAATTCGTTCTACATGATCCCGAGAAAACTTGTTTTTGTTTGTTATTATTATCGTATATGAAAACAGTACCTGGGCCCTGTTTCATTAGAGCTGTTCGTAAAGTTACGAAAAACTTATGAGCGACTGGTGGTATCTTCTGATGTGCTATACCTATCAGAATTTACATAATTCAGCACAAGAACTGATCACCAGTCGCTCGCTAGTCGTTCGTAACTTTATGAACAGTTTATGAAACACCCCCAGAAATTGTGTCTCAGGATATGTAGACAATAAACAAAACAAAACACAACAAAACACGATTTTTTTTTGTCATGACGCTGTTTGTGTTATATTTGATTTCATCATTTCGTTTTTTGTTGGTTGGGGGTTCAGAGCTGATATGGTCATAGAACAATTTCGAGTTCATCTGCTTATGTGACCGATTGGGTTCGACAAACCTTTCATAAATGACATTGTGGATTTATGATCTTGACGCAATTAAAAGGTTTGAATATTGGGATCATGAACTTTGGTTAAATGAACAATATTTACCTCCATTATTTCTTAACAAAATTGTAGGAATAATCTTACAGCGATTGTTGTATTCATATATACACAAACTTTGTTCGTACCTGTTGATTGGCATATGATGGAACACATTTAACGATCTAAACTTATTCACATTCTCACCCAATGCGGCTTTTAAGTAGCTTTAATTCAAAACATAACTACGAGCCTAAGATAAGGAACTCTCACAAAATTTATGAACTACGAACGGCAGAGAGTTGAAGGGAGTGATTGCTTTATCTCATATACCGATGGCTTTAATTTCATGAATATGGAAGGCGCGTTCTATCTTCTTCATTTGTATTGCACCCATATGTTTAAATAAAACTACTTAGTTATTCCTAATTTACATGATATTGTTATTTCTGATGACATGTTTTGCTTTATTTCTCTGCGTTTGTACAGATTCGCAATCTGACGTTGCATTTTCAGAGCAGTGATAAAGATTGTAAATATCACTCCTCGATGGGAGGGGACTTGGCCCGATGGGTGTGTACATTGCCACGCCTTTGGACATTCACTCTGACCTGCGATTTCTGGCCTGAAAAGTTCTTCTCAACAGTCGTTGACTCAGCATCATCATGTCAGGTATAATCAACAAGAAGTATGCATAATTCATATTTTCCATGCCTATGATCCTTATTTGATTCATTTTTTTCTCTTGAGACTTTTGATCACATTATGTAAAATCAGAATATTATTTGTACGGTCATTCAAGATAGACCTCAAGTAAAAGCAAACAGAAAAGCAAAAAATATTCGTTCGTTAAATGCTTCTTAGAATTGGAATAATGTGCGGGAAGAGTGAACATCGCATGTATGCAGTGTTTACGATGACAGGGTTTTGTCATGGTTTGTTGATATATTATACTTCATACCCATCGTCTTCCACTGACATTACCTTCCTTTTTATGTTTTTTATTTTTCTTACACAAATAATGTGTATTCTTTAACCGGTGATTGATCATATACGTCATCAGAATGTTAATGAATTCACTGTTGTTGTTGTTGTTGTTGTTCATTTTCCATCTGTGAAGATGGCTGGATAGCCCATATTCAGCTACACTAAGCTGGTCTTCCATGGGGTCCAGTTGGATGTGGGGTGGGACCACTTCACCGGGTTAGACACCCTGCTCTTTGCGATGAATGAATGAAGCGGGATTTTTTACGTGCATGAGCTGTGACTCTCTCATACACGGGACCTCCATGTTATGTCCTATCCGAGGGACAGAGTGTTTTGCCTCTTGCTAGAGGGGACGGTATGTTTACACACAGCATTGCTCAGTCCAGACTCGAACCCGGGCCGCGTGATCGTGAGGCAGACGCGCTACCGACTGAGCCAACTCACCGCCCTGTTAACTACAAGCACAGAAAGGAATATAGCCACATTAATCACTGGACTGCAGTGCCTCGAACGATTTAATAATTCGTTTATTTTTGTCATTTGAAAGTGTACTGATTGCCTGAAAACAAAGCACGTTCGATAGGTATTGAATTGAATCACGACTTGTGTCATTAGACTTGTTAGTGATAGTAATTCCTTGAAAAATAATCCTCAACCTACTGCAATCAAACACTGTTGTTGACCCCTCTGAAAACCAGCCTTTTACTGACGAGATTGTTCCACCCCATGAGTAGAAAATAGAAAAAAATGAATAGAAAATTGAATTGTTATGGGTTCCCCCCAAATGAGCACAACGCTTTTTGCAGAGACCATCTAGAGTTAATACCCCACGCTTATTCAAATATTTTTACAATGTAACAACACTTTCAAAACTTCACTATTAAGAGCTTTACAGGTCTTGATGATCTCGGAATTCTTTGAAGATTTCAAATCACACGAGCTGCAAGAAAAAAAAAAGGTCCGCTTGGTTTTTTATCCCATACGCATCCAAAAACAATAACATTAATTTTGTGCTACATGATTCCTAGAAAAATTGTTGTTGTTTGTTATTATTATCGTTCGTGAAAACAATACTTGGGCCCTGTTTCATAACGCCGTTCGTAACTTTACGAATAGCTTTATGAAACAACCCCATGATTCTTGTTTTAGGATGTGGATAAAACATATTGTTTGTTATGCACTAATATATATATATATATATATATATATATATATATATGTGTGTGTGTGTGTGTGTGTGTGTGTGTGACCCGCTACAACAAAAGGATCCTGAAGTCGCTGACGGCTGAGCCGAGGAAATTGTGTTTGAAGTCAAATTATCGAAATTGGTCAAAACAATCGGATTTCTGTTTTCGGCATAATTTTGTAGTCTTATGTTTTGTGTATCATCTGCTGAAATTTCGAAGCTAATGATCAAAGGAAAGGCAAGAAATTAGCGTTTTTCAAGGCCATGATTTTCCGACTTTCAACGTAACAGAATCGTGTCCGAAGATTTGAATTTAGCGCGGGACTCGTGTCTCGCAGGTCCTGACGAAGGCCTAATGACGGGCCGAAAGCTTGACAAATAAAAGGGAGACTAAGATCGAGAGCAACGTCCCGCCTCAGTCCAATTTCTTTCAATATTGTATATATTGTATATATATATATATATATATATATATATATATATGTATGAGATATGAGAAAGGCAGGAGAAATCGGTGCGTAGCTTTGACATCGTTATTCCTCTTTGAATACTGTTCCTCCTTTTTGGAAAAGCGCAAGAGTTGAAAAATTGGTTTCCGCCGGGAATCGAACCCGGGTCTTTGGCATGGAACGCCAACGCCTTAACCGCTCGGCCACGGATATTGTATATGTATACTTATATATATATATATATATATATATACATGCCTATTCTTTTAGATCATTTCGTTTTTTGTTAGTCGAGGGTTGGGATCTGTTATGCTCATAGAACAATTTCGAATGCATCTGCTTATGTGTTCAATGGCGTTCAACAAACCTATCATTAATGACGTTGTGGATTTATGATCGGGGCGTAATTATAAAGGTTTTAAAACTTGGATCATGAACGTTGATTAAATGAACAATATTTACCTTCATTATAATCCTTCACAAAATTGAAGAAATAATCTTACCGCATTATAATTCTATTTCTACATCTCTATTCACCATTTCCAGAACGTTGCAGAATGCGTGCGCTCTTTCCAGTATTTAGATAGGTTAGGGGAGTCTATTTGAATGGGGTTATACATCCTTTTAAAGTTTAGAGTCTACTTTTTCAGAATCTGCCCTTACTGGAAATCGCTGTCTGGCGACTTTTTGTTGGTTTTGTGGTGCATGGTCATATATAGGCTTTATGTTATTGAAAAACATGTCTGTCACAGCAAACCACCTCCCTCTGTTTTCAGAGCGACGAGAATCTGCCATTGCCTCGGTCATGAAACATAAATAATATTAACACCCATGTCGCGAATGAGTTGGCTGCACTAAATCTGTACGTAGGGAGCGTATAAGACATCCCCACAGACTTTCTTCGTACCTTCTGCCTTTGTTCATTTGCATAATTATCGACAATCTTTACTTTGTGAAATTATTTCAATTTTCTACTAATACGGCATTTAGGGAGCGTTAATTTAAAATATGACGACGAACCTAAGAAAGAGGAACTCTCACAAAACTTAAGAACTACAGACCTGTACGAACGGCAGAGAGTTGAAGGGTGTGATTGCTTTATCTCATATGCCGATGGCTTTAATTTCGCGAATAAATTTGAGGCACGTTCTACTTTCTTTATTTGTATTATTCCCATATGTTTAAATAAAACTACTTTGTTATCAATTACTTAAATAATATTTGTTGTTTCTGATGACATATTTTGCTTTGCATGTCTGCATATTATGTAGTGTTGGTGATGACAGAGTTATCTTATTCTGTGGTGTGTCGATAATTCATACCCGCCGTCCTCCACAGACTCAACTGTATCTTTTATTAAGTTCTTGCTCATGCTGTATGCACTGGTATAGACGATATGTCAAAGTTTGCCGTACCGTAATTCGTCCTAACTCTCAAGAAAAGAAGATGAAACTGCCAAACAGACGGAAGGGAGACGACAAACGGGAAAGACGAATAACAAGCGACAATAATCTTTTGAAATGCCAAAAAAAAAAAAAAAAATACTGACTCAATTGACTGGGTTCTGGTTTCTCGCAGTCTGTTTTAACACAACCCAGTTTTTGTATTCCCATATCAGTGGTTGTTCATATATTCCTCTAGAAAGTTAACGAATTCACTGTTTACCTCAAGGGCAGAAAAGAATGTGTCAAAAGTAGTCACCACACTGCAGTGCCTTGAACAATCAAAACTGTTCACATAGTGTCGTAATTGCCCCACAATATCCGTTTGTTATAAGTTCTGCAATGTGGCATATATCTCTTATCCTGGCATATCATTAAATATGGCATCATGAGAAGGCCTGATTAGTTATCTTTAAAATTACACCTAACTTGCTATGGTTGGGACCGGTGTTCTTGGAATGTGCAAAAAAGCTGAGTATGGAGAAAAATCAAAAGTAGAAAGTCGCAACAATTCTGCTATTGATAATGTTTGCTTAAAAAACGCCACTGGAATAAGCAATGCTGAAATGAGAGCACTTTCAAAAACTCCCATTTCCTACACTTTATACAGATGACTGCTTGGTCAACCTTTATTCTGTCTACAGATATTACTGCAGTTTTCGATTCATGGATGAGGCCTGGAATCTAGTGATAATCTCACAATGCATTCTTTTCAAGTACATTCCTTCCCTGAAACGACAAAGCAAATGGGAATTATACTGCTTGGCATAACACGTTTGCTCTTTTTTTGCAATATTTAGCATTTGACCTTTCCTCATACTCAGTCGTACTGTGTATTCCATGTGTCACAGAATTTGCCCGATTTCCATCCTTTTATATGGAAATAAATGGAACAAAGAAATTTTCATAACCTCTGAGAACTGTTGGCAGGCTGTAACTCATACAAGACGAAACGGAGGAAACAATGTGCATTCAGTTAACTCAAATATTTAAATTGTCTATAACTGACTATTGGTTTTACAGCAAATTATAAAAAGGAAAAAACGAACATAAAATTCAGTGGCTTTCTGGCTCTTGGGACTGTATTATGTTTCACTTAAATTGTACTTATTTCACCTCGATTATGCAACTGGCTGTCACGGATGTAAGTTGTTTGAAGATGGCTTATGACGACGACGTATGACGATGACGTACGACGGTGACAATGTAAGTCGATGACGGGGCCCCGTTACGCTGGTGCTGGTATGGACTGTTGCGTGGTCGCTCTCCCGACGGACGTCTTAGCGGTGTCTCCTCAGCATCCAGGAATGAAGTCCGGTCGACAGTCTGTGCTCCCTTACTGCCTCGGAGCTGGTCGACAGTCTACGACGCCTTTATGCACCTGCCTCTTGCAGTGTCAGTGGGCCCTTGACCCTTCGGGAAACCCGGAAACCCTTCAAATATTAAAATAATCACATTAATTCAAGCCAGAGCACTGAAGCACATTCATGTTACATTCACATCCTGATTGACGTTCGAATTACCTCATTATACATATACAAATGTATCTCAGCTCATGCAACCATAAATAACAACCATTCTATATTCTATATCACATATTAACTGAAGCTTTTAACAATATTCACTCTCAATTCAGATATCCGTTACACAAACAAATTATGCCAATTAAATACATAAACACTTCAGAATTAATGCACTTACCACTATCTGTGGGTATCTCTAAATAACATTGACTGGGGTGGCGGCCCCTGTCACCGTCACCGAGTGGCCATTCTCATACAATGTGTCACGGAGACAGCACCACAGCGTGATGTCCCCTTCACGGCCTGATGTCATACTGCCGCTCCTTGCCACACATAGCACTACCGTGGCTCTACTGAGAGCGGTCTGGAATGTCTTCTATTGACATGTTAAACAGTTTGCATCAATTTAAGTACTTCAGTGCTTATTTACAAATTCTATGCAAATTGACCTCAGTGGAGAAGAGCGTCTGTCACTCTACTCGTGACAAATAACCCCCCGTTTAAGATGACAGTCGCTTTGAAACAATAACCTCATCTCTCTAATAAAAATCAAATGTCTGTAACAGGTAAGTACTTTCTCACCATTACTCTTCTAAATCAAAAACACTATACTCCTTGAAACAATCCAGTGCTTCATAACTTCACTTGTCGTGATACATGACAGACTACTGTTCCAAATATCGGCTGCTGTCCATGGAGACAGTTTATATGTGTATTCTATCGAACCAACAAACTCCACAGTATACTATACAATCTGATTTACTCAGTCTATTGGATAACAATAAACTTCATCATATCTCTTTTAACACTCTTGAATTATTATACCAGCCACTGTTCAATAATAAAACTACCTTTTTTTTTTTGCACCTCACAATACAAAATTGACGCTTTCGGCACAATTTCAACAGACTCTTCTTGTTTTCGCAAGACTCTTCTTGTTGGCCAGTATAACATTGGAGAATACTATGATACCTGTGCTAATAAAAAGAGGGCGCTGTGCAGCTAGTGACTACCAATATATTTTCTCCCAGCTGACAGATTGTTTTGCTTCTAAAATTCCTCTTTCATGGAACTCTGTTGGACCTACCAAGTGAAATGTCTTTGATTTTGATAATTGGAGAATCAAATGTGCCATGGATTGACACAGGATGGCTTTGATTTATGCCTGATTGAGACAGATGATTGCTAAAGAACATCTTCATTGTTTGTGCCTCACAGTTTACTCCAGCACCACTCAATCATTTTCTTGTAAGTACTTTTGCAACAATATGGCTGATGATTATAGCCTGACTATTTACTGATTATTTACTCACTGTATCCAGCATGTAACAATAAATCAGTGTTAAAGTGAAGTATCAGAACATATGGACCTAAGTCAAGCATGAATTTTTTTTCATCAGTTGTGTGTCATCTGGTTCTACTTACTCCTAGGAGCTGATTCACAAAGCTCGTTTCTAATGAACACAAACAAGTGTATTTCTGGAGTATCGTTCAATGCTCGCAGCATCCGACGGAAATGTGCTGATCTAGCGGCATACATTGATTGTAAACAGCCAGATATCAGCATTACTGAAACATGGCTTGACTCCACCTGTGAGAGTTCTGAACTTTCCATACCGAATGATTATGTTATTTTCCGACGGGATCGTGAGCAACCTGGCAATAGTCAGCGTTTGAGAAATGGTGGTGGTGTACTCCTGTGTCTCAAGTCATCCTTGTGCCCTCGACAGTTACCCAATTTGCAGCACCCCGAGTTGGAGAATGTTGCAGCTGAGATATGTATCAATGGCTCCAAATGGATTGTTGCAACCCTATATCGGCCTCCAAACAATCTTGCGAACTTCTGGGACCGCCTTCAAGACAGCATTGACCAGATTCAGTCTGTATCGTCGAGCTACAGGGGAATCTTACTCATGGGGGACTTCAACATTGATGTCTCCGATTGTAATGCTGATGCTAACAGATTGCAATCTATGCTGGAAGCGGTGGATTTATCGCAGCAAGTGTCTTCTTTCACACGGCCGTCAACTTTTGACACTACAAGGGGATCAATTATTGACCATCTCTACTCAAATCGTCCAGATTTACTGGCGTCCGTTTCTACTGAGCCAAATCTTGTGTGTAGTGACCACTTTGCTGTCGTCTTCAAACTGAGATCACTGAAACCTTACACATGCAAGAATAACCTACGGGAATTTCTCTTGTTTAAGGCAGCTGACTTTGACCATTTCAACCGTCTCCTTGAGCTAGCTCCTTGGCATCTCTTTTTTGATGCCAGTGACATCAATGCCAGCTGGGAAGGTTTCCTTGACATTTTTCATGCTGCATCACGTGACGCGATTCCCCGTAAACTTAGTAAATCAAAGTCGAAACCCTGGATAACGAAGGAAATAAAGAAGCTGATCACAAAAAAAAAAAACACACAATTTATTCAAGCGTGCAAAGTCTTCAAATGATTCACATGATTGGGAAAAGTTCAAGATTGTCCTCAACGAAACAAAGAATGCGATCAACGCGAGCTACTGGATGTATGTAAATACCCTCTTTGCCCTTCCAGACAACAGGAAGCGTTTCTTCGCATACGTCAGATCTAGGAAGAAAAGTGGATCTCCTCCAATTCTACTGGTAGATGGGGTAGTCATCAATAAGCCTAGTGACATAGCTAACAGCTTTGGAGAATTTTTTGAGTCAATCTACCCTCCTCCATGTGTGTTGCCAGAAGGTCCGAGTGCATGTAATCATCCACTACCTCAACTTTGCTCCATTTCAATATCATCTCAGGAAGTTCACAGGGTTATCTTGCAGTTGCAGGATAAGAAAAGCCCTGGTCCCGATTTAATCTCCCCTACCCTTCTCAAAAAATCAGTGGGTGTGATATCTCCTATCCTGCAACGTCTGTTCAGTATGTCTCTCTGTCAACAGTCTGCACCAGAAGGATGGAAATCGGCAAACATTGTCCCAGTGTTCAAAGCTGGTGATAGGTCAGTTGTTTCAAATTATCGCCCAGTCGCGTTAACTTCTATTGTCGTCAAGCTGATGGAGTCTTTGATTTCAAATGCAATCTCTGACCACATGGAATCAAATTGTCTCCTTACTCCATTCCAACATGGTTTTGTTCATCAGAAGTCATGTGTTACCCAGCTGATGACTCTGACCCACTCCTGGCTCCAGGACCTTGACAAGCGGAGACCTCCTTCCATCGACGCGATATTTGTCGATTTCGCGAAGGCGTTTGATCGTATGCCTCATGATGTCCTCCTGCAAAAGCTATCGCTGTATAACATTTCAGGTGATACATTTGGTTCTGGATCCGTTCATTTCTATCTGATAGATTACAAGGTGTCCAATATAAAGGACAATACTCAGAGTGGTCGACGCCTACCTCAGGTATACCGCAAGGGAGCGTCCTGGGGCCTTGCCTGTTTAACTTATTCATCAATGACCTACCTGAGGCTGTTACATCGAGATGTGTGCTATTTGCAGATGACACTGTTATTTCTCGACCAATCTATGACCTCACAGATCAACAGGCTCTCCAAGATGATGCTTTCACAGGCTGGTGTGACAGAAACAAAATGAGCCTGAATACCTCTAAAACTAAAGTCATGAGAATATCCTGGAAAAGACATCCGGGCCATGCACAGTACTACCTAAATGATACGCAACTAGAGGAGGTATCCGAAATTAAATACTTGGGTGTCATCATGAACAATCGTATGTCCTGGGATAACCATGTTGGGTACGTGATATCTAGAGCGAATCGTTTACTTGGTTTGATAACCAGCCTAGCCTCAGGTCTTTCATCAGTGGCTGTGTTCACCTTGTACAAAAGTTTGGTCCTCCCAATTCTTGAATATGGCCTTCCCGTTTGGACACCGCACAAAGTGGGCTCTATCAACAGACTTGAGTCGATACAGCGTAGAGCAACGCGTCTTGCCTTGAAGCAAAGGCGAGGTCAAATGCCATACGAGCAACGTCTTCAAAGGCTGAACTGGAAGTCTCTCAAGTCTAGAAGGACCTACTTTACCCTGGTTTTCATTACTAAGTGTCTGTTCAAGCATATTCAGTGTCCTGTTGTGAACTCGCTTGTGATGGTGAACCCACGTCATTTGGATGACCTGAGGTTCAGGCATCTCCTTGCACGTAAAGATGGTCTGCATTTCTGTGCAATACACGAGTTCCCCAGGCTGTGGGATACTCTACCTTCTGACCTCAGAAACTCAGTCCTTACTGTATCTCTTTCAACATGGTGCAGTCACTTAAATTCCCATCTTGCCGAGGCACCTTAAGTGTCGGATTTGGTATGTCACTGATTTCATGTGGAGTACATGTAGTTTTATAGCGACATTCATTATATTTTATCTTGGGCATGAATTTCATTCACCGTTAAATGTATTCATGTATATGTATGATAATGATGTATTCATGTCCACGTGTATGTTCAATCAATGTACCTATAATCAATTTTGTGGATAGTTTTTTTTTTCTAAGAGTTGAGGTATTTTAATTGAAAGAATGAAATATGAATGAGTGAAAGAATATGTGTTTGTTAATTCTTGGATGTATAATCTGTATAGGGTGGCGTACATAAGTATGCATACCTCATGGCATTAATCTGATTAAAATGTTTATAATTGTTACATTTTTTTATGAAATTTTATAATTGTTTTTTTTCTTTTACTGCGAAGATCAGACAATATAGAATTGTATTCATGCCTAAGATTTGCCAGTTACGAGCTGTTTTCCCCTTAATTTTTGATAACACTGTTTTCAACAAAAGCAGTAATACATTTTTTTTTTTGTTGAGACAGTCAATTTGTTGTTGTTGTTGTTTTTTTACCTTCCCCTTTCTGTCTGAGAAACGTCATTCCTTCCCAGCCCAGGAGGCTGTAACAAATCTTTTACCTCTGCTTTTTCTGTTTGGTATCTGTGTAAATTCTTTAATGATTTTACCTGTTTGTCATAGTTTAAACCCTCTTTTTCTTTTTTTTTAGAAACAGCTGCATTTTCCCCAGGTTTTTTGTCATTTAGTCAATCCAGCAGATTGACAATAATTATAATTGTATAATTATAATTATATGTTAATACATGTTATGTATATGCACATTGATTATTTTTCTGTGTGTTTTTTGGGGTGTTTCGTGGGGAAAATGGGTTGAATTTAGAAATTGGGATTGGATAGGGATTGAGGTATACTGCTGGTTTCCTTGTTCAGTTTTGTTGGCTTGGTTACCACGCGCCTAAACTTTTTATTAATGTTTGTAGAATGTTTTTTTTTTTGCTTTGTTTTGTTTTTGTTTTGTTTTGTGCCAATGATTGCATAAAGGGGGTCTCCGCGATTTTCATCTTTATTGGAGGGTTGAGCAGCATTGGAGACGCACACAGCATGTTATGGTTTTTGGTCAGTCGTGGGATTGGGATCGATTTCGCTTCTTTGTGAAGCAGGCCACAGATCTCCTCTCAAGTCTTATTCATTGTTCAATTTTCAATTTTACTGACATTGTATTTTAAAGTGCCATTTTGTGTTTTTGAATAATTTTTGGGTTCTTTGAAGGGTTTTTTTCGGGGGTGTTTTTTTGGGGGGTTGGGGGGTTTTATGGGGGGATGGGTTTTTATTTTTTCTTCTTCTTTTTTTTTTCAAATATGAATTTTGGATTAGGGGTGTTTTGTGGGTTGAGAGAATTCTAACTGGTATTGTGGTGTTTTACTGGTTAAATTAATAAATGATTTGGAAATATGGTGAATGTAATGAATTGTGTGTGGGGGAGACACATATCCAGGTTTTGGGTGATTTTTTTTTTAATGAATAGATATTTTGTGAGGTAATAATTATGATGGGGACGGGTGGTTGATTTTTTTTTTGTGACTGGATTTTTAATTGGGGAGTGAGTGAGGGGAGGGTTGGGAAAGTAAAGGGATCTGTTTTATAATTATATCACCCTTTTATTGGTGTGATCATGAGTTTGTAAATTGTGATTTGATATTGTCGGAAAATATATAAGGATTTTTACATAGTTTGTATTTTTATGCAAGAGATTTTAAACGGTATAGTTATGAATATTTTATTATGATAATCAGTGGCACATAAATCTGTAACACTGGATGCGCCTGGAAGGGATATAGGTTAGGGCGGTCCGCGGACTACAGTTATTTAGTTAACTTTGCCCAATGCCTGGCAGCCCTTCAGGTGCATCCAGTGTTTAGGTATTTTTGTGTTATTGTATTGATTGATTATTTTGAGTTTTGTAATTGATTGTGAATTGTGTGTTTTCTGCCGAATAAAATAATAATAATAATAATAATAATAATCGCATATTATGTGCATTAGCTGTTGCTACAAAATAAAATGTAATGTGCAAAACCTTCTTATGCACGGTATTACCGGGATGTCTGATTCAGAGCAGTCAAATAATTTAAGAGATGTATATGAGTCAATTGCGTATCTTACCTCATACTCAGCATACATAATGTGTGTACTACTGTAGCTTTCCAATATACCTCCTAGCATACAATGTATATAACGATAAATTCATTGCAAAATTACATTCTGATTAACCCACATATAATAGAGATAACATAGGCTGTTTACTCCTCTACTTCTACTCAGTAGGGCATCTGCTGAGGTAATCAGCCCCAACATTCTCTGAGCCCTTGATTACCTGTACACGATACTGATATGCCTGCAGTGCAAGCGCCCAGAGCATGACTCTTGGATTTTGCATTCGCGCGTATGTTAGATGAGCAAGCGGGTAGTGGTCAGTTTGCAGCTGGAATGCTCGGCCATACAAAAAGTAAGAGAACTTTCTGACCGCCCACGCAAGAGCTAGACACTCGCGCTCAGCGATTGGGTACACGCGCTCAGCGATTGGGTACACGCGCTCGCGTTTTAGCAGTTTTCGAGAAGCGTTTGGAGAAGAAGTTTTCGATGACCTGCTCGATGATGTCGGTCCGTCCCGGGACATCGTTCAAGACGTCCGAGAACTCCAGCAGGAGAGTCTTTACCTCCCTCATCTTCTCCTCATCTAGCTCGTCGTTGCACTTCACGTCATGCACGTTTTCCGACGCTTCGATGGAGGGAAGTGAGATGGGCACCGATCCGTCATCATCGACTTAGTCGTCCACGACGCTGACGTAGTTCGCCTCCAGTTGTCCCTGGTTTTCGTTCTCGAGGTCGTCGACTTTCTCGTCTTCTCTCCCAATGTACCGTTTCAGGAGATTGGCGTGGTAGGTCCTTTCCTTACCGTTCACTAGCAATCGGTAATTGTCTCTGGCAATTCGCTGCACGACCTGGAATGGACCTCGCCATTGCATTTGCAGTTTATTCCTCGTCGTTGGTAACAGGAGTAGCACTTTGTCGCCGCACTCGAAGCGTCTCTCCTTCGTCTTCACGTCAAAGTGTTTCTTGTACTTCCTTGATGCTTTGGACAGCTCCTCTTTGGCGAGTGCACAGGTCTGTTCGAGTCGGTTTTGGAGATCGATGACGTACTGGTACGTAGTCTTCGTTTCCTCCTCAGGGATCTCCTTAGTCTACAGCTCTTTCAGTACTGTCATGGGTTCTCTCACCACTCTGCCATACATGAGCTCAAAAGGAGAAAAGCCAAGGCTTTCGTGACGCACCTCTCGATATGCGAAGAGAAGAGCTGGCAGGAAGCGGTCCCAATCGCTAGGTCGCTCCTGGCACATCCTCCTTAGCATCTGTTTCAACGTGCCGTTGAATCTCTCGCAGGCGCCGTTCGCCATCGGGTGGTATGGTGTGGTGTGAAATTGCTTCACTCCCAGGAGTTGAGCTGCCTCTTTCATCACACCTGAAACGAATTGAGTGCCGTTATCAGAGAGTATCTCATTAGGAATGCCTAACCTCGAGAATACTTCAACTAACGCCTCTGCTACGCGTTCTGCTTCGATTCGTGGTAATGCTACCGCCTCTGGGTATCTAGTAGCAAGATCGATTATCGTCAAGATATATCGATTCCTCTCTCAGTGATCAGTTCCAGTGGTCCGATCAAATTAATCGACCGCCACCCTACGGAAACATGTATCAATCAAAGGGGGGATGGTCAGGGGTACTTTCCCTATCTTACTCTTTGGCGTAGTGCGTTGACATGAATCGCATGATGCACAGTAGCGCTTGACATCGGCTTGAATCCCTGGCCAATAGAAGTGGGCAAGAATCCGGTCAGCCGTCTTCTTCGTCTGTAGGTGACCTGCTAGAGGGGAGTCGTGAGCTAGTCGGAGTACTTCACTGCGATACGGCTGGGGCACCACGAGCTGCGTGAATATCTTTCCTCTCTCGACGTAGGGAGACCTGTATTCACGGAAGAGAAGATTGTCACGACAAAAATATCTGACCTCGCTTCCTTTCCCTACAGCCTTAGCCTCACCTATCTCCGCCAACTTTCGAAGTTTCTCCAACGTGGATTCTCGTGCCTGCTCTCTGATCATCTCCTCCCTAGTTGCAGTGATTGTCGGCTGGTCTGCTGAGCCTAGTCTCTTCCACGGCGGTTCCTTCGATTTCCTCATGCCTCTTGTCTCTACTGCTGCACTTTCGTTGGTTGTAGGTAGGGGTTTGGTAACTGCTTCACCTTCTCGTCAGCGTGGGGACGATCACGGCTGTCGGAGGTCGTTGTGATGCCGTTCTGCGTTGTCCCTTTCGAAGACTCTGCTTCCGCGGACTCTGCCTCTGAACCGGAGGTCGTCATCTCGTCAGCTGACGGCTTCTCCCTAGCATCCTCTCCGCTCCGTCCGATGTCCTCTTCGCCAGGCTGCCTAGCACCACTAATATTACCTATAATTAGATCGTAGATAGGATTCGTCATACATAAAGCATGTGTTGTTCCAACAAAGTATGGTGAATCGATTTCAACTCTTGCTAGTGGCACTTTTCTCACAGTACCATCTATGAGCACACAAGTTTGAATCTCACCAGTCAGCTGTGATTCCTCTATCAGTTGACGTTTCACCACTACGGTGTTGCAACCGGTGTCTCTCAGCACCTTAACTCTTTTACCATTCAACATACCTTCACATGTCGGCATGTATGTGCCTACGTTACACCCACCACTAAGAAGGGGTAACTCGTGACCACACATCAGTTTGACAGAAGGTGTGCCACAAATATTCCCTCTCTCGTGAGCATCATGAGTAGGGCGTATGGCAAGCTATATTGCTTTTTAAAAAGATTTTCTGATATCACGAATTCCCTTTCGTGATATCAAAAATTCGAATTTCTGATATCACAAATTCAATTTTTGATATCACAAATACCCATTGGTTTATCACGTAAAACCAATTTTTGATATCACGAAATCGAATTAGTGATATCACAAATTCAATTCGTGATATCACGAATTCAATTCGAGATATCACGAATTCACATTCTTGATATCAAGAAATACATTTTGTGATATCACTAATTCCAATTTGTGATATCATTAATTTACATGGAATTTCAGCACATATCTTTCGCAAAGAAATGATTTGATTTCGAGCATTAGTTTTGCGCTGAAATTCAACCGTAAATTCTAGCGTTTGTTGAGCGCAGAAATACACAGGGAATTCGAGCTTTAGTTCAGTGCAGAAAACCAACGGGAAATTGAGCGTTAGTTGAGCGCAGAAATACATACGGAATTCGAGCATTCGTTTTGCGCTGAAATTCAGCTGTGAATTCGAACGTTAGTTGAGAGCAGAAATACACAAGGAATTCGAGCATTAGTTTTGCGCTGAAATTCAACTGTGAATTCGAGCGTTAGTTGAGCGCAGAAATACACAGGGAATTTGAGCATTAGATTTGCGCTGAAATTCAGTTGTGAATTCGAGCGTTAGTTCAGTGCAGAAATACACAGGGAATTCGAGCATTAGTTTTGCGCTGAAATTCAACTGTGAATTCGAGCGTTAGTTGAGCGCAGAAATACACAGGGAATTCGAGCATTAGTTTTGCGCTGAAATCCAACTGTGAATTCGAGCGTTAGTTGAGCGCAGAAATACACTGAGAATTTGAGCTTTAGTTTTGCGCTGAAATTCAACAATGAATTCGAGCGTTAGTTGAGCGCAGAAATACACTGTGAATTCGAGCATTAGTTTAGCGCAGATATTCCTATGGAATTTCAGGTGTTATCTTTACATAGTACAGGCTGTATATAACGATAGTTACAAAAAAAAAAACCTAAATGAAGAGTTTTGGCAACTCGTCTTCATTTAAAGTGATTAGGAATTGGTTTTAAAAGAATCGATGAAAATAAATCGTTTAGCAACATATCTAAAATGTCATTATTTATATGTTGTCAATTACTTCAAAGTCATTATTATATTCTCTTTTTTTTCCCTCCATTTCTTGCCACTGATTTGGCAGAGACTGGTTGACTTACAACTTTTGTTTGCGTTTCTCTTTACTCTGTCATGTGAAAGATACTCTCTCCCGACCTCCCCCTGTTACTTAATAAGAGAGATTTCTCATTGCGCAGATTAACAAAATTGAAGTCCTTCGTACCACTGCTTTTTTCCTACTACAAATTCTAACTGTTTGTTTGCCATGCATACTGCTGCATAAACTCCTCATAAGATCTGGATATCTTCACTCTTCTTGATCTGGTCTGAAGACTTTTGGGCTTGTGCGTTCCAGTTTTGTTCTCCCCGGTTTTGGTTCTTGAATAAACTTGCCTATATGATTACACTTTAAATCATTTGACAAAATCATAAACATACTGGGGCAGGCAAACTGTACACCCAACACAATTGGTCTTAATGGATACACCCCTTTGTTCTGGAGGACTGATTTTGAGGAGTGAGAAAATGTCTTTAGGAGAAACACGTTGCTTTATGTGACCACCAGCCGACACCAGTGGTGGACATTAAATTGGCAAGTTTACGACTCCCTCTCGCATCCCGCATGACTCACAGTCTCTCTCTCTCTCTCTCTCTCTCTCTTATTCTCCGCTGCTGACATACACAGACCAGAGGGTTGATTGCCCTCGGTCGGTCCTCCGCAATACAAACACATAGTATATGCTTTTATAACACATACACATACCAGTATACCACCACACATAATATCGATTTGGTGGAAGAGTCTACTGTAAAGGGGATTACCACATGAAAAATGTATCATAATTAACAATAATGTAGTAATAGATGACAATTTGAGGACCAAAACGATGAATTAAATGTAAGCCCTAAGTGAACATAGTATCATTGAATTCATGATAACATGTTGCAAAACAATTGATTTGTATCAATAATACATCGAATATACCTTGACAATCATTTACGGAATGATGGATGTGTAAATCTCTCATATATAGTTATTGGTATTTTGAACATTGCTCTAAAAAAAGTTAGCAGTAGTATACCTTCCATCTGAATATCAGCTCAAAAGTAATGTTCCAATTCCCTGCGTATTTCTGCGCTAAAAGAACACAACAAACAAAACCGCTCGAATTCACAGTTGAATTCCAGGGCAAAACTAACGCTCGAATTCCCTTTGTATTTCTGCGCTAAACTATGAAATGCTCGAATTCACAGCGATTTTCTGCACTAAACTGACGCTCGAACTCCCTGTGTATTTCAGCGCTCAACTAACGCTCGAATTCACTTTGTATTTCTGCGCTAAACTAATGCTCGAATTCACAGCGATTTTCTGCACTGAACTAACGCTCGAAATCCCTGTGTATTTCTGCGCTCAACTAACGCTCGAATTCACAGTTGAATTTCAGCGCAAAACTAATGTTCGAATTCACTTTGTATTTCTGCGCTCAACTAACGCTCGAATTCACAGGGATTTACTGCACTGAACTAACGCTCGAAATCCCTGTGTATTTCTGCGCTCAACTAACGCTCGAATTCACAGTCGATTTTCAGCGCAAAACTAACGCTCGAATTCACTTCGTATTTCTGCGCTCAACTAACGCTCGAATTCACAGTCGATTTTCAGCGCAAAACTAACGCTCGAATTCACTTCGTATTTCTGCGCTCAACTAACGCTCGAATTCACAGGGATTTACTGCACTGAACTAACGCTCGAATTCCCTGTGTATTTCTGCGCTCAATTAACGCTCGAATTCACAGTTGATTTTCAGCGCAAAACTAACGCTCGAATTCACTTTGTATTTCTGCGCTCAACTAACGCTCGAATTCACAGGGATTTACTGCACTGAACTAACGCTCGAATTCCCCGTAAATTTCTGCGCTCAACTAACGCTCGAATTCACAGTTGAATTTCAGCGCAAAACTAACGCTCGAATTCCCTGTGAATTACTGATATCACAAATTCGATTTTGTGATATCAATAATTCAATTCGTGATATCACAAAATGGAATTTGTGATATCAGAAATTCGCATTTGTGATATCACAAATAAGAATTCTTGATATCACAAATTGAAATTAGTGATAAATTCGAATTAGTGACAAATTCGAATTTGTGATATCAAAAAATCATTTTGTGATATCACGAATTACCATTGGTTTTTCACGTGAAACCTATTTTTGATATCAAAAATTCGAATTTCTGATATCACAAATTCATTTAGTGATATCTCAAATTGAATTGTAGGTATCAGAAATTCGAATTTCTGATATCACAAATTGAATTTGTGATATCAAAAATGGATTTTGTGATATCACAAATTCGATATCTTGATATCACAAATTAAGTTCATGTGCTACACTTACGGGAATTTGTGATATCACAAATTTAATTCTTGATATCACAAATTGAATTCTTGATATCAAAAATTTGATTTTTTGATATCACAAAATGGAATTTGTGATATCAGAAATTAACTTTAAATGTAAAAACGGCTTGCCATAAGGGCATACCCCCCCCGCCCCCCCAATCCAAAAAGTGGGGGGGCAAAACGCATTTTTGCCCCCCCCCCCAAAAAAGCCCCCCCCCCCCAAAAAAAAAAATAATAATAATGATGATAATAATAATAATAATAAAAATGAATGAATAAACAAAGAAAATAAAATAAATGTGTATATATATGAATAAAAGGGAAAAATATGGCTACAAACGGCAGCTTTTGGACTGTAAAATGTCAAAATGTTAAAGCTCGCTCGCTTCGCTCGCTCGCATCCAGCAGTTGAGCCCGGTGCGCCTCCCCCTTAATTTCTAAAGCGAAAAACATAGCTACGACGGCAGTTGTTGGACTCTAGAATGTCAAAATTTTCAAGCTCGCTCGCTTCGCTCGCTCGCATTGAATCGTCATGCCATTCTCCTAATGTTGCTGACAGTAATGCCAGTAGTTGCGCCCGATGCCCCCACCTCTTAATTTCCAAAGCGAAAGATAAATATAGCTACAAACGGGAGTTTGAGGACTGTAAAATGTCAAAATTTTCAAGCTCGCTCGCTTCGCTCGCTCGTATTGAATCGTTATGCCATTCTCCTAACGTTGCTGCCAGTAATTGCCAGCAGTTGCGCCCGATGCCCTCCCCCCTTAATTTCCAAACGAAAGATATAGCTACAAACGGGAGTTTTGGGACTGTAAAATGTCAAAATTCTCAAGCTCGCTCGCTTCGTTCGCTCGCATTGAATCGTTATGCCATTCTCCTAATGTTGCTGCCAGTAATTGCCAGCAGTTGCGCCCGATGCATCGCCCCATTAATTTCCAAAGCGAAATATATAGCTACAATTAAAACTCCAGTTTTGGAACTGTAGAATATCAAAATTTTCAAGCTCGCTCGCTTCGCTCGCTCGCATTTTATTGTTATGCCATTCAATTTATGTTGCTGACAGTATATAATTTGTCGATCGTTTCACACCGTCATTCCATAATCCATGTAAGGAAAACTTACAATGTTCCTCAATGACAGCGTTGTTGAATGTATCACATTCCGTAATGTATTGTAGTCCCATTACTGCTCACGCACAAGCATACAGACCGTCAAAATTACTTTATGGTTCCCCCCATGTTTCGACCTGTCACCCACCGTACGCCACTTTACACACACACACACGCACACACACACACACACAAACACACACACACATATATATATATATATATATATAAGTATAATACATGTGTGTGTGTGTGCGCGCGCGCATGTGTGTGTGTATGTGTACATTGTGTAACATATGGTCTAATCTTGAGCCCCCTCCAATGTTTGCCCCCCCCCCCCAATCCAAAACTGCTTCCGGCGCGCCTGCTGTACGTACTTCTCTAATTCCATTGTGATGTTTTATACACACAACGTAAGGTTACAGAAATCACGTCTCCAATTCTTGTATGAATAAACCTTGCCAAGTTCTCTCTCCCGGACGAGCCCCCAATTGTCACAGAATTTGCCCGATTTCCATCCCTTTATATGCGTGGAAATAAATGGAACAAAGAAATGTTCATAACCTCTGAGAACTATTGGCAGGCTGTAACTCATACAAGACGAAACGGAGGAAACAATGTGCATTCAGTTAACTCAAATATTTTAATTGTGTATAACTGACTATTGGTTTTACAGCAAATTATAAAAAGGAAAAAACGAACATAAAATTCAGTGGCTTTCTGGCTCTTTGGACTGTATTATGTTTCACTTTAATTGGACTTATTTCACCTCGATAATGCAACTGGCTGTCACGGATGTTAGTTGTTTGACGATGGCTTATGACGACGACGTATGACGATGACGTACGACGGTCACAATGTAAGTCGATGACGGGGCCCCGTTACGCTGGTGCTGGTATGGACTGTCGCGTGGTCTGTCGTAGCAACTCTTCGCGATTGCCGTTCGCGTGGTCGCTCTCCCGACGGACGTCTTAGCGGTGTCTCCTCAGCATCCAGGAATGAAGTCCGGTCGACAGTCTATGCTCCCTTACTGCCTTGGAGCTGGTAGACAGTCTACGACGCCTTTATGCACCTGCCTCTTGCAGTGTCAGTGGGCCCTTGACCCTTCGGGAAACCCGGAAACCCTTCAAATATTAAAATAATCACATTACTTCAAGCCAGAGCACTGAAGAACATTCATGTTACATTCACATCCTGATTGACGTTCGAATTACCTCATTATACATATACAAATGTATCTCAGCTCATGCAACCATAAATAACAACCATTCTATATTCTATATCACATATTAACTGAAGCTTTTAACAATATTCACTCTCAATTCAGATATCCGTTACACAAACAAATTATGCCAATCAAATACATAAACACTTCAGAATTAATGCACTTACCACTATCTGTGGGTATCTCTAAATAACATTGACTGGGGTGGCGGCCCCTGTCACCGTCACCGAGTGGCCATTCTCATACAATGTGTCACGGAGACAGCACCACAGCGTGATGTCCCCTTCACGGCCTGATGTCATACTGCCGCTCCTTGCCACACATAGCAATACCGTGGCTCTACTGAGAGCGGTCTGGAATGTCTTCTATTGACATGTTAAACAGTTTGCATCAATTTACGTACTTAAGTGCTTATTTACAAATTCTATGCAAATTGACCTCGGTGGAGAAGAGCGTCTGTCACTCTACTCGTGACACCATGAATGCATAATGTAAACAAGTGAGTTGGCGTTGTAAAGAAAATAATCAGGCTTTCTTTAATACGATGTCAAATTTGAATAAAATGATGTAGTTGTAAGAGAAACATGATCTATCAAATTAGAAATACAAGACTTTTTGAGGAATTTGGTAATTTGTTGAGGAAGACATATTGTAGAAACTCACACCTGAACTTCACCCCTCTAAATGATTATATTTCTTTCATTTAAAATGCCTTGTCCGCATTATATTTTTCAAAGAGTTATTGCAAATCTACTTGCAATTTCAAACTGTTTCAATTTTTCGAAGGATAAACTCCCAAGATCTGGTATGAAACATTCGTCTTTCAACATATATAAATTTATGCATTCATAAGTAATGACATAACAAACATAGCAGTTTCAGTGAGTGCTTCCTTGCCAAAATCGGAAAACGGATTCCGATCTGATTTCATGCAGAGATGCCATTAGTAGGAAACAACACTGCTGGCACGCATCGACCGAGCTAAAATGTGTAGGCCTATAAACTCTCCGTGCGACATCGCACATGAAAGATTTTACTTTGAGGATTATCGTTTGGCAAATTTATCCATTTTTAGTGTGATATGCTCCAATTTCTATAGTAGCTTTAGGGAATTACAGTTTTCGAAGGTACCACCATGCCTGTTTCATAATATGTTAAACCACGAACAAGGAAGACAAATTTAGACAAATTGTCACCCCGTCACAAATTGTCACCTCCTGAAACAGGCGTCAAATTGTGCATGGGCCTAACGGCACAGATTGTCGCCCAAGCATAAATAGTTTTCTGGTGACAATTTGTGCTCAGGGCTGACGGTACAAATTGTCGCCCGCTCTCGAAGCACATTTTTTTGGGGTAATCACTTTTGATATAGTCATTGAAATTCCGACGCAAAACTTGAGTAAACACGGCTACATCCATGAAAACAAGCCGTGTTCAAAGTCACGGCGAGGTTTTAAGGATGGGTGTATGTGCCACTGCGACTACATCCTGAGGCAGGATTCTTACGCCACATTTTGGTAAACTTCACATTTTGGTAAAAGAAATTTGTTACCAAAATGTGAACTGAACATCCATGGATTGGCTTGAGAGTTGATTCGGTCAAGGAATTAATGTGATACGTTCCTGCAGAAAAGGTAGACAATACACTTTTTATTCAAATTCATGATTTTCTTCCGTCGAGATGTTTTCATTGCAACTGATTGACAAATTGCCCTACATCGACGTAAATAAGCACTGAATTGATCAGTGTTTTAGTAGTAGCCATGGTAAAAAATCATGGGCGTACATACTCGAGCAGGATTCGAACCTACGACCTCCTGATCACCGGACAGGCGTCATCTCCACTAGACCACCGAGCTTTCGCCTGAAAGCAAGTGTTGGTTCTAATCCTTATAGCATGCAGCGGGTACTGCTTTGTTATTCAAATTCATGATTATCTTCCGTCGAGATGTTTTCATTGCAACTGATTGACAAATTGCCCTAGATCGACGTAAATAAGCACTGAATTGATCAGTGTTTTAGTAGTAGCCATGGTAAAAAATCATGGGCGTACATACTAGAGCAGGATTCGAACCTACGACCTCCTGATCACCGGACAGGCGTCATCTCCACTAGACCACCGAGCTTTCGCCCGAAAGCTAGTGTTGGTTCTAATCCTTATAGCATGCCGCGGGTACTGCTTTGTTATTCAAATTCATGATTTTCTTCCGTCGAGATGACGCCTGTCCGGTGATCAGGAGGTCGTAGGTTCGAATCCTGCTCGAGTATGTACGCCCATGATTTTTTTACCATGGCTACTACTAAAACACTGATCAATTCAGTGCTTATTTACGTCGATGTAGGGCAATTTGTCAATCAGTTGCAATAAAACATCTCGACGGAAGAAAGTCATGAATTTGAATTTGGTAAATTTGCCAAAATGTGCAGTTACCGAAATGTGCCGTAACATGTCACGACACATTTTTGTAACTGCACATTTACCAAAATGTGCCGTAACAAGGACGTTACTCACAGCGACATTCATTTCAGCTGCTAGTTGCGCGCCGTGGTATGGGGACGCTTACGCACAGCTGATAGCATCAACACTACGTTCACAGCCTGGTTCACAGCATCCCCTGAATGGAAGTGCGCTGTGTTTTTGAAAGCTTAGAGACTTGTGCATGAAACACTTTTTTTTTCCGGATTAATTCGTAAAAGCGGTAAGCCAACAATTATTTAGGAATAGATTAGGCCAAGATCTCCCACTAGAGCTAATTCAATAGCAATCAATGCTCTTTTCAGGGTGTTTTTAGCTGAAAATTTTTGGACCGCCGTGATACGTAGTGAATCATAGAATTGTAGTGCTCGTGGTGTATTGTTTCGATTGCTAGATACCTTTTTTTTTATTATACCGCAATGATTTTATTCGCTGAATGAATTGAAATCCTCCATAATGTTAAAAAGACTTGAGAACCTATGAAGTGCAGCCAGTTCATGCTTCTTTTTAGGGTTTCTCTTATTTCAAATGTATTGTTCAAATCTATCATTGCTAAAAATATGGAGTGGCCATGACTAATTCCATATCTGTTTGTGAAAAAACATTTTCCATTAGACTGGAAAATTTCGCGAACTCAATTATGAATAAACACTAAACAAAAACCATTACAGTTGAAGGAAAGAAAGATATCACTCACAGGGGTGAAGGTTCAGATGGGAGTTTCTTCACTTTGTCTCCCTTTACAAATTGAATTCGTTATGATCGCAACTGCTGATCTGTAAATTAACAAACATGTTAAAAAAAAAAGAGCCAGTGGGACTCGAACCTGTCATCTACTGCTTTCCGGGCAGCGACACTACCACCAGGCTGTCCCTAGTTGCTTGCAGTGACACGATGAACATGGAACAAATACCCAAGCTCCGAAATTCCGACATTGTTATTGTAACATGGTAACAATGTCGGAAGTTGCGATCTTAACAAATTTAATTTGTAGAGGGAGACAAAGTGAAGAGACTCGCATCCAAAAAGTAAGTTCCCCCTATACAAACCTCTGTCATTTATAAATCAGGAAACTTTCAGGAAATCTGAATACAGGATCATGTAGCTGTATTTCTCGGCTACCTTTCATGTGAAATTAAGTGGATATCACCTGTTCACACTTGAGTGAGCAAGACTTAAAGTCAAAATGGTCACATTTTGAAGTTAACAAGCTCAATTTTGCAACTGTGATTTAGTGATGTTGGAAAAAATTTCAATTTTCCAAGATTGAAAGGCATGCAACGTATAATTTATATGCTTCTTATCGTACCATGCGACTTGTGCACAAAATTTCATGGTTGAGTGAACACGGGGTGAAAATTACCAAAATTGCAGATTTGACATGTTTCTCGTGATAATATCTTTTAATTGAGATTGAATTCGTGTAATGAACAGTTTTTATGCAGAATTCACATAATTTCACGGTTGAATGAGCAGATTAAAAACAAAGAAAAATTAAATTTAAATTCTGCAGCAGAAAATCCGATAACTTTGCGCACTGTCATCAACTGAAATGAAAGGTAGCCGAGAATTACAGCTACGTGATCCTGTACTCAGATTTCCTGAAAGGTTCCTGATTCATACATTACGAAGGTTTGTTTTTAGGGGGAACTTTCTTTTTGTTTAGTGTTTACATCGTTCAAAGATTTTTGAACTATTGCTACTCAGAAATAGGGAAATGCTTTAAATATTGCAAAAGCAATTTACACTCCGCAAAAAAGAAAATAAACACTTGTTCAAGTTTATATTTTTTATAGAATGTTTGGCTAATTTTTTTTTTTGAATCATACACCATATAAAAGGAAATTTAATTGCCTAACAATGTGGTAAGTCAATATAAAGGAAAGCTTCATATATGAGTGAACAGCTTTGGGTTTTTTTTTTCTCCAAGGCACAAAAATTATTTAAAAAAATGCAAAAATCAACAAGTTTTCAGTCAGGCATACATGATCGTTCATGTAACATTTACAACAAAAGACAAATCAAAAACAGGAAAAAAACATGACTTCAGTTGCAAGAACTAAAGATCAATGAACTAGGTCACTTTCCATCTGCTATGGCTTCTGACCATTTGAGCAATGAGAATTAAGGGTTTCTGGAACGAGCTGGGGCTTTCTATAGCTCAATCGGTAGATCAACGGGCTAGAAATCCATAGGTCTCGGGTTGGAATCCCAATTTTTCTACGCTCATTTTTTCCACTAAGATATTATATGTATTTCTGCTCAGTTTTTTTTTTTTTTTTTGCTGCTTCCGTGATCAATATCTTTATTAAATAAAAAAAAACACATACTGCAAAACTTTATCGCAACAGGGATTCGCATATGCAATGTATTCATCGTTATTTTTTTTTTCATTTTAGCACATTCATATGACGTACGTTAACATTCATCTTAACAAAATCGATTAGCTATGGATAATGCAAGAGAGCAGTTAACCTTATTCTCTAAACATCATACAATAAGTCACTTGTAAAGGAGCGAACAAAATGTATTGATGTAACCAGGAGCCCTTTCAGTGAAGAAAATGATTATAGAGAAATGGCAATTATGATTATTAGAGAATACGTGTTAAATTGTATTTATCAGTGAGAGTGACAGGGGAAATTAATTGATAGGACGCCTAGAATATAGGAAGGGGGTTTTAATTGGAGAAATGACATTGCTCACAGAAGAAAAATTATACTCATCACAAAGAAAGCGAGACCATCAGCAGAATGAGAACACTACTTTGTTTATTTTATCAAGAGAACGGGGCACTACGAGGGAGAAAAGGGACAATTTTTAGATATAATGTTACTAGCGTAATCATCTTTATCTGATTAGGCGGGTCTTTGCATGAGGAGAAAATGGGATTTTATTTTACAAGTTCACAGTTGCGCTGAAGGATTTGTGGATATCTTTATATACTAGATTCGTTACCCCAAAATGTAACGAAAGTATGTTTCTTGTGAAAGGTTAACATTTGGGATGCACGTTTCGCACGACCCATGTTATACGATTTTTTTTTTCATGTCAAGTTGTTTTGACGAATTGAACATTTATTTTTTGTGTGTTTTGGTATGTTTTTCTTTTTTTTACGTGAGATTCGACGTGGACAAGGCGGGAGGACGTCGTTACAGAAATTATTTTGGTTGGCGTCTGTAAAAAATTTACGCATGTCGCGAAGTATTCTTGATTTGGACCTTCTGCCCTAAATTTGACGGACTGCAATAATGCTGGGAATTGCAGGTGCCGAATTCATTGAAACGCCGAGAAGGATTGAGTTGACTTCTGATTTATCATTCAGATGATTCTTTACTCTTTATTATAAGTACCTTACATGCAAATAGACGGCCAGTTGAATTTATATAGTACAATTACAATATACGTTTTTTTCCATTTATTTTCATATTTCTCACATATATCACAATATAAAATAAATTGATACGAAATCTATACAGAACATAATTCAAAATAGAACTTCACCGGAATGTTCAAAAGTTTGTCTTGGTATACACAAGGTCTGTATACATGCGAGTTAAACTGAGATCATAATGCGAAAAATATGATGGGGCCTGCGTAAAAGCAAGCTTGTATAGAGCCGCAGGTCCCGTGGTAAAATCAGATTAGGGGAAGCATAAGCACAGATATTTTTAGACCATACTATAATTGGGGGATCCGATTAAAACGAACAAGATCAAATCAAATGTTGCTATATAAAATACAGAATAAAACACTGAAAGGTCACATGTTGCAACTATAACCTACTACAAGTAAGGACATTGAGAGAACAACGACTGAGATTGTAAGGATTTAAGTGGGTGTGGAGGTATAGATGATGACGTAACAATTGGCATAAATACATAAATGGAAGGTGGGCTAAAAGAATTTTGTCGGGAATATAAAATATACACACAAGGACAATGGAGCTCAGGTGTCAAATTCCAGCGGGGTCCTAAACCATGCAGGCCTTGTGACCATGGTAACAGACAGCTGCCACGCGCAAGAATTCCAACAATCGAGTGTAACAATAAAAGCTTAGAGAGCGCAACAGGCAGACTGATCGAAGAATAATAATGTACATGGTTAGGATCCCGTCGGACTACTACTAGAAGATAAGTAAGATAGACAAGGGAGGAAATACTGAGCAACAAGTACTATGCAATATGCATGCCGTAGCTGCTCAAAAGATATTGTTTTAATTTTCGTTTGAATGAGGTGAAAGTGGTGCAGCTTGTAAGTTCCGTAGGGAGTTCATTCCAGTACTTAGGTCCAGTGAACATGATAGTTTTTTTTTTTCGCAAAAATTGTTCGGGTACGTGGAAGGTGATACGCATAACGTTGGCGGGTTGGATAATCATGAACTGTATAGTTTCTTGTGAACGTTTTGGAAAATGCATCTGGTAATTGGCCAGTTGAAATTTGAAACATAAACAGGCAAACGTTGTAAGAAAATAACTCAGGAATTTTCAAAATTTTATTGCTCATAAAAACTTCATTCGTATGCGATAAATATCCAGCGTGGTTTACAATTCTAATAGCGCGTTTTTGCACAATGAATAACAAATCGATAAGATTTTTAGAAACATTACCCCACGCCAGAATCCCATAATTAAGATAGGGAGATATCAAAGTTGAATATATACTCTGTAGAATATTACATGGAAAATAATAACTAAGTTTGTTTAGAACCTCTGTATTTCTAGCAATAATTCTACTTACATAACCAACATGGGTTCTCCAAGATAAATCACTATCAATGTAAAGACCCAAAAATTTTGTACTGTTGACCTGTGACAAATGAATGTTGTTGATCTTGACAGAAATAGGTAGTACAGGTGGGGAATTACTAAACAAAATATAATGAGTTTTTTCAAGGTTTAAGGAAAGTTTGTTTGCAAAAATCCAAGATTGAACAGAAACAAGTTCTTCATTTATTATGTTTATAAGTTCATCAGGATTTGGATGAGAAAAGAACAAATTTGTATCGTTTGCAAAACAAACGAAGGAAAGGATCTTAGATGAGTTCTGAATATCGTTGATATACAAAATAAAAAGAAGTGGACCTAACAGGGAACCCTGAGGAACCCCGCAAGAAATTAACTTAGGTTGGGAATCGTGACCGTGGATACTTACAAATTGTTTTCTATTTGTCAGATAATCAGAAAACCATTCTAGCGCCTTACCCCGAATTCCGTAATGATTTAATTTATAAAGTAAAATATCATGATCTATTGTATCAAACGCCTTTGAAAAATCAAGAAAAACACCAACAGTATGAGATACATCATCTATAGCGTATACGTAGGATGATACTGGGGAAAATGTAATGTGGCAAAAATAATATTGACTCCACAACCACTGCATATTAAGTTACTAATTTCTCTGTTTTGTCCTTTAAACAAACATCAATGTCTGCTGTCTTTCCTCTTTTTGGTTCTTTTTCCTCTTTCAATTTAAAACAAATATTGAGCAATCGTTGAATTGTACAATGAAAAGAAACCAAAAACAGGAGAATAAGAACTTCCATACACCCGGCACTAGACTGTTATATCATTGATATCATTACCTCTTATATGTATTTCTTTTATACAAGTATTTTAGATTATTTGATATTGATTCTTAAAAGATTCACATCCTCAGACATCTACGTGTTTGTTGTTATTTTTTTTCCTTTTGCAGATCCGCGAGCTTAAAATGCTGTCACACCAAAGTTGGGAATCAATGCCAGCAGCATCAGCAAACCTGGCTGAATTTCTTTGTCGTCTGCCTGTTCTCAAACGTGCCGATCTCAACTTCCAGAACCTACCTGACATATTTTTCGCGACTATGGAATCACATGACACACGCAATAAAGCAAGTATTAGACATAGTATATTGTGTTTATCAATGAATAATGTACGTACTGAGTAACCTTTTAGCAAAACATTAACATTAAACATTACACAAGATTAATTTTTGTATTTTCCGATATCCGTCTGTTCAGGTCGATGCAATTTGATAGTAGTTCCATGTTATTGTCTAAAATAGTAGTGGAGCTGGTGTACTTCACTACGTCGAACAAGTTTATGCCGGAATTTTCATTACAACAAAAGACAAATTCAGGTCCCCAAATCATAATCTATGATCTCTTCATTATATACTTTACAGCTGAGCTATAACGAAACTTTTATAAAACGCTGGGAAATCCCGAGAATTTCGTTACAACGATAATATTGAACCATGTTAAATCTTACAAACCTTGACATCATGATCACATGGAGTTGGCTTCCTGTCATTCGTCCATAATCCATTGAAGCCTGTGTTAACTAGGAGAATATGTTTCATATATATATAGGTATTTTTACCGATTTATTTATTTTATTTCAGTAAATTTGATTTATCATTTCTTATTAGCATGAACGCAAAGTGTAATTGCTAAACTGTGTTGCTTAGTTGTTGATTTTTTTCAACAAAAATCATTAAGAGCAAAATAAAAATTGGTTTGAATTGCTACGGGAAACTTAAAAGATCTATTGTGTTTTTGTTCATTATGCTACAGGTAGAGGGCATAGCTATCGGCGGAATACCGTTAAGAGAGTTGCTCGCTGACTATCAAGGAAGGAAGGCACACAGGTAAATGTCGTTCGTTGGTGCTTTGATGTTTTCTCATCAATTGTGAAATGTAGTCTTAATCAGACTGAATTATGTCTATTAATGTTTTTACATTATTGAGAAGATTGTATTTCGTTCGTCGTGTATCATATCCTGAAGATTAGATAGATATTTTACTGGGACAGCCAGTTAGAAATAATAGGAGGGTAAAAAATTAAACCCTCGGTTGTAAACAATGCACGTACTATAATTGAATAAACTAAACACCGTGAACAAATTTCACGCATTTTCGATGACATATTTTTCCATTCAACAGATTATTAGAACGGGAGAGAAATTGTAATGTCTCATATATTTGGATGACGGTATGACTATGATTGTAATACGGTCTAAAGCGCATTTGAGGCAGACGCTGCTATCTACTTTTCTCTTTGATCACGCTTTTGGCCTGTCATTTCCTTTATCATGATCTACAAGGAAAAGACATTACAACATTTATCTATAAAGGGGCATAATGTGCCATAATATAACAAGGAAAAGTAGAAATTACGCGGTGCGTAATATATGTCCCCGCCGGAAGTAGCATTTAGTAGCAAAATGTACAATATAGGTAAAAAGATCAAGGTCAAAAGTCAAAGAAGTCAAAGGTCAAAATTCTGTGTAGAAGTTTTTAAGCCCTCACCTAGTGCCATCACATAAAGCAAACGGAATCGAAATCGGGTTAGAAATGGCGAAGGAGTAGCATTTTGTAGCCAATCAAGGTCAAAGGTCAAAGAGGTCAAAGGTCAAAATTCTGTGTAGAAGTTTTGAAGCCCTCACCTAGTGCCATCACATAAAGCAAACGGAATCAAAAAATCGGGTTAGAAATGGCGAAGGAGTAGCATTTTGAAGCAAAATGTACAATATAGGTCAAAGGTAAAGGTCAAAGGTCACAACTGAAATTCTGTGTAGAAGTTTTGAAGCCCTCACCTAGTGCCATCACATAAAGCAAACGGAATCGAAATCTGGTTAGAAATGGCGAAGGAGTAGCATTTTGTAGCCAATGTACAATATAGGTCAAAAATCAAGGTCAAAGGTCAAAGAAGTCAATGGTCAAAATTCTGTGTAGAAGTTTTTAAGCCCTCACCTAGTGCCATCACATAAAGCAAACGGAATCGAAATCGGGTTAGAAATGGCGAAGGAGTAGCATTTTGTAGCCAATCAAGGTCAAAGGTCAAAGAGGTCAAAGGTCAAAATTCTGTGTAGAAGTTTTGAAGCCCTCACCTAGTGCCATCACATAAAGCAAACGGAATCAAAAAATCGGGTTAGAAATGGCGAAGGAGTAGCATTTTGAAGCAAAATGTACAATATAGGTCAAAGGTCACAACTGAAATTCTGTGTAGAAGTTTTGAAGCCCTCACCTAGTGCCATCACATAAAGCAAACGGAATCGAAATCTGGTTAGAAATGGCGAAGGAGTAGCATTTTGTAGCCAATGTACAATATAGGTCAAAAATCAAGGTCAAAGGTCAAAGAAGTCAAAGGTCAAAATTCTGTGTAGAAGTTTTGAAGCCCTCACCTAGTGCCATCACATAAAGCAAACGGAATAAAAAAATCGGGTTAGAAATGGCGAAGGAGTAGCATTTTGAAGCAAAATGTACAATATAGGTCAAAGGTAAAGGTCAAAGGTCACAACTGAAATTCTGTGTAGAAGTTTCAAAGCTCCCATGTAGTGCTATCATATAAAGCAAACAGAATCAAAATCGGGTTAGAAATGGCGAAGGAGTAGCATTTTGAAGCAAAATGTACAATATAGGTCAAAGGTCAAGGTCAAAGGTCACAACTGAAATTCTGTGTAGAAGTTTCAAAGCTCCAATGTAGTGCTATCATATAAAGCAAACAGAATCAAAATTGGCTCATAAATGACAGAGAAGTAGCAAATTGAACATTTTGATCACACACGGACGCACAGACTGACGGACGGACGGACAGACGGAGAGACGGACGGACACATAGAAACACACACGTACGGAGCCCGTTTCATAGTCCCCTGCTCGAACTCGTTCGGCGGGGACAATAAGTACACTGTCATACAGTGCCATATGATAATTGTGATGAAATAAAAACATAAATCTTCTGAAATACACTGTATTACCTTTGCAGAAATTAATCAATTACCTCAACATAAAAATGCAATCTAAATGATCATCTCATCGACAGAAACGTGTTGGGTATGGTTCAAAACTAGAAAATAGGTTCAGTTCGTGTACCATACCTTCAAAATATACTAATCATCGTTTGCAGTTCTTTAAACATGATGGCTTGATACCCTGCACCACAAAAGCATGATTTGTTAGACAGATTCCGTAAGAGCAGACTCTAAGCTTTTAATGATACAGTGTATCGTATATTACTTAATTCATACGGACTCTCCTAACCTATCTAAATTTTGGGGAAAAAAAGCACACACCATGGAAAAGTGTGAACTGAGAAAAACAAGCAAAAGGCTCCTAAGTAGGCCTATACGGTCTATTCCAGAGCTTAATCTTTACCAAGCCGTGCTGTCTGTGCGATGAATGGGACAAAACAGAGGATGTAAACCATCGTAGCAACAACAATGGAGGAATTTCAGATTAAGCTGGAACTGAGCATGCTTTGTTATAACATTCTGTCCATAGTAAATGTAAACTCAATATTGAGGTGGTTGAACTATTTCACCTCTTTTGAGTCATCAGGAGAAAATCCAAGGATGTGACTTTTTGTTGGTTTTCTGATGCACGTCATATATATTTTATATATATAATTTAACAGTCTCGGCTTGTACCTTTTTACGCTATTCCGTTTATCAAAGTTGTTTTATTTCCCCTTTCTCTAATTGACCACCGTCACTTAGAAAAATTGTCAGTTTCGTTATAATACATTATTTGGAAGAATCAAATGTAATGTAGTCATCCACGTTTTTATCCAAATGTACGGGACTTTAGAATTAAGAATGTTTTTCTCCAAACAAAAAATCAAACATTTTTGACAAAAAATCAAACAAAAATCACAACCAACAGGATAATCTTTAATGATATCCAAAACCAAAGAATGACACTATTACTTTTTGACATCGACCGCCGACATTTGACGTGTTTGTCCATGGGTTTAAGATGTTTAAATGGACGAGAAGTATTTTCTTCGCGCACACCTTTGTACCAAAATTAAAATGACCGGTTATACCATACCAGGGGAGAAGAGAGAAAACTGAAGTGCTGGTTCATCCTAATTCTTCCAGGATTGATAACTCTGATTACGATCTCTTGTCGTGAATATATCAAAATCCACACCTTAACCATGTTCTGGGGGAGGGGATATTTCATGAAGCGTTATTTTCCGACCAATTTGTCGGACATATTTGCCCTCAGCCAGTCTAATGCAAGTATATTAGTAGCTTGTAACCGTTTGTCATAAAAATATCCTACCAAAAGGCTTTATGAAATGCCCCCCCCCCCCCTTGGTTTTCGGTCATCAAAAACTGCCCTTAACACTCACCGTCGTGTCTCGTATTTTAAAGGAGTGCGAAAGAGATGAGAAAACAAAGATCC
The DNA here is from genome assembly GCF_964275005.1 of Diadema setosum. NCBI lineage: Eukaryota > Metazoa > Echinodermata > Echinoidea > Diadematoida > Diadematidae > Diadema > Diadema setosum. Next base: position 3,770,777 of record NC_092701.1, read on the forward strand.
TCGGAATATCTTCATTATTCGGGTATATGTTTCATGCAAAAAACTGTCATTCTTTAACAGCAAGTCATCCTTTGTGGCGATCAATTATAAACCCTTTTTGAAGACATAGTACGCTCTTGCTTCACACTATTATACACTACAATGCATATCACTTATATACGGAGTATAGAGGAGTGCTTTCTGTTAAAATTCACAGTTATGGTGAATTCCACAACGTGTTTCAATATTTTGATGTTAAGGATACAATAATATAATGAATAATAATATATAACGGTTAACTTCCCAAACCAACTATAAATTTCTGTAATGGGGCTGAATTTCGTTGTTGCACGTAATTGTGTAGGTTTGAATTAGAGTGACGTTGTGTGCTACTGTTACAGAAAATATTGGAAATGATAATGGTTGTTATCAGTGACCGTGTATTTAATCTTCACGTTTCGTTCAAGTCGTTTCAGGTATTTAATACATACACGTAACTACAGTACTTGTGACTTTCCAGCTCAAAACCCACAATTGTATAGTATATGTGACCCTACACCACAAAACAAACAAAAAGTGGCCATACATGAAATTTTAGTTAAGAGCATATTCTGAAAGAGCAGACTTTTAGCTTTAAAATGAGGTATAACTCAAATCAAATGGACTCTCCTAACCTATCTAAATGTTGGAAAGAAGGTACACACTGTAGAAAAGTGTGGACTGAGAAAAGAGGCTCTGAAGTACAGTGTCTATTCAAGCGCTTAATCTTTACCAAGCCGTGCTGGGTGTGCAATGAATGGGACAAAAAAAAGGATGTAAACCACCGGAGTAACAACAATGAAGGGATTATCAGATTGAATTGAAATTGATCATGCCTTATTACCCTATTTTGTTCTTAATCAATGCCAACTTTCAAAGCAGTAGCGCCATCCCTTCAAAAGTTATAGGACTTAAAAGTGAAGAGTGTGTACAAGGTTTTTAAGAAATGAAAACGGGACTCTAAAGGCACACTCAATCACACTATTCTGCCAAATAATGCTCCAGAAACACGGCTAGAAAGCACCTTTTCCTGCCTGTTTTATGATCCCACATTTTAGCATAATGTAGAAGAAGACTTGTCCTTTCAGAAAATATGAAAAAGTCAACATCGGATCGGTTGACCCATTTCACTTATTTTAAATCCTCACACAAAATCAGTGTGTGCGACCTTTTGTTCGTGTTAAAGGTGCACGGTCACATAGGGTATATATGTATATATATATATATATATATATATATATATATGTATATATATATATATATATATATATATTATGTTTATGTGACCCTGCACCTCAAAACAAACAAAAAGTCGCCAGACATGGATTTTTAGTTAAGACCTTATTCTGAAAGAGCGACTTTAAGCTTTAAAATGATGTATAATTCAAATTAAATGGACTCTCCTAACCTATCTAAATATTGGAAAGAAATCACAAACTCAGGAAAAGTGTGAACTGAGAAAAGAGGCTCTGAAGTACAGTGTCTATTTAAGCGCTTAATCTTTACCAAATCGTGCTGGCTGTGCGATGAATGGGACAAAAAACAGGAAGTAAACCACCAGAGTAACAACAATGAAGGGATTATCAGATTATATGGAAATTAAGCATGCCTCATTAACACATTCTGTCCATAATTAATGCCAACTTTCAAAGCAGTAGCACTATCCTTTCAAAAGTTATTAGAGTTGAAAGTGAGGAGTGTGGACAAAGTTTTTCAGAAATAAAAAAAGGGATTCTTAAGACACACCTAATCACACTATTCTACCACAAATGTTCAAGATAAACTGCTGAAAAATAAACTTTTCTGCCCGTTTTGTGATACCAAATTTTAGCATAATGTAAAAGAAGACCCGCTCTTTCAGAAAATATGAAAAAGTCAAGTTCGGCTAGGTTGCCCCATTTCACTTATTTTCAGTCCTCACGCAAAATCAGTGTGTGCGACTCTATGTTCGTTTTGAGGTGCACGGTCACATATGTACATATACATGTATATAAGTGTACAGTATATTCATGTATGTACATGCACATATATATATATATATTATTTATTTATTTACTTATGTATTTATATGCTATGGTGGAAACCCTGTGTGCCACATTTTTCTGAGACACAAATGTTGTCTTGCTTTGAGAAAACATTCTGTATTTCAAATATGTGTTATTTTTATTTATATCTGTTAAGTTGGACATAACTAGTGTAAAGTTGAAGAAAAGATGCCAAGCTTTTCTTTGATGTAAATTGTATAACAAATCTGTGATCCTTGTTCTTTCAAATGATTATAGTAGCTAAATTATTGTAAAGGTGTGACTTTTGCACACAAAACAGTGATAGAAAAAAATGTGCTTCAAATTCATGAAATCCTTCCGTCGAGATGTTTTCATTGCAACTGATTGACAAATTGCCCTACATCGACGTAAATAAGCACTGAGTTGATCAGTGTTTTAGTAGTAGCCATGATAAAAAATCATGGGCGTACATACTCGAGCAGGATTCGAACCTACGACCTCCTGATCACCGGACAGGCGTCATCTCCACTAGATCACCTAGCTTTCGCCCGATAGCAAGCGTTGGTTCTAATCCTTATAGCATGCAGCGGGTACTGCTTTGTTATTCAAATTCATGAAATCCTTCCGTCGAGATGTTTTCATTGCAACTGATTGACAAATTGCCCTACATCGACGTAAATAAGCACTGAGTTGATCAGTGTTTTAGTAGTAGCCATGATAAAAAAAAAAAAAACACTGATCAACTCAGTGCTTATTTACGTCGATGTAGGGCAATTTGTCAATCAGTTGCAATGAAAACATCTCGACGGAAGGATTTCATGAATTTGAATAACAAAGCAGTACCCGCTGCATGCTATAAGGATTAGAACCAACGCTTGCTGTCGGGCGAAAGCTAGGTGGTCTAGTGGAGATGACGCCTGTCCGGTGATCAGGAGGTCGTAGGTTCGAATCCTGCTCGAGTATGTACGCCCATGATTTTTTATCATGGCTACTACTAAAACACTGATCAACTCAGTGCTTATTTACGTCGATGTAGGGCAATTTGTCAATCAGCTGCAAAAAAAAAAAAAATGTGCTTGTTAGTCAATCACGAAATCAAATCAAAAGCTATATGTGAGAGGAACAAATTCGCGAGAAACATATTCATTTTACGGCAGCAGTTCGCGATTTATCGATCGGTTTCGGCGGGTTTCTGCGTTTCAGCGGAATATGCGAAGTTCGCACGCCGTCGCCTGAGTCGGATGTGCGAATGTGGCACATAAAGAGAAATAATAACTTGTAAAATAAGATAATCGAAACCTATCAAAAAGTAATTGAAATGAGATGACAGTTAGATGTAGAACCATTGGAAATAGATAATTAAAACTTAAGGTTTGATTCACTAAGTCATGTGCAAAAGAATCCTTGAAAAGGCATTTCATTTCTAAGTGAAAGTAGCTCCTGATAGAAGAAAAAAAAATCAGATGGGCCGTATGAAAGCCTATAAACATTTCTACAGTGAAATACATTTTTTCCTTCAAATACACGATATGTGCGATACGCAGATACACAATATATCAAGCATAACATTAAGAGAGAGGTCTTCTTTTATATCGACAATAACAACCTGTTTCTTACAAGATCATGATCATGATGTTTTTAGTGGTATTGTTCACCATTCTTATCATTGCTTCTCACTCTCAAACAGAGACGCAGCAAAAGCAGCTACTAAGAGTATCAGGAAAGACACGTAACAGACAATGGTATTTGGCGTGGCAGTTTACCAGCTTCTCACTAACTTGGAAAGAGCAAAGATGGAAATGTTCGCAGAAGTAGTTTCTCACCAGGACCAGCTATAGGGAGGTATTAAGAGGACATGCGCCATGGATATTCATGACAGAGACAAGCAAGAGAACGAAATCAGGTCAGGAGACCTGGAACGTCACAAACATTATGCGGACACTGATAAACCAGGACCGACGAATGAAAAAAGCGAAACAAGAACAAGATAAAATGAATTGGAAAGTTGTAAGGGAGAAGAAGGAAGGAGACGTTGGAGAGCGAGATCACAAAGGCACGGGAAGAGAGACATTGAACCAGGAATATACCTGAAAATGCACACACAAAAAAAGAACTTCACATTTTTTTTTCTCTCATTTTCTTCTGCAATAATTAATGAGCGCACTGCTCATTGACGTTTGTATATGAAGTGGTGCCTCATAATAATAATATTGATTACACGTATAACGATTGTTATCTATACTGTTAAGATTTGTAAACATGTTATGAATATCAATATCACTGATGTTGTCTTGTTTTTGACTATCGGTAATACTTTTTACCAGTAAGATATAAATGTTCTGAAATGAAAATGCAGTCGAACATGAACGATATTGTCATTACTGAGCCCTTTTTGGATAGTCTTCCACCGAAACTCTAAAGAATTTCTTCCATGAGTAGAGGATGTGAACATTTTTCCCTTCAAAACAATTCATACACTCTATCATTATTCCTGGCTCATCTTTCTCCTTTGAATGTAAAGCATTCAACACTTTTTATAATTATAGTTGGGATGTACAACGCTTACTGCAATATTACTCTCAGCTTTGGACCATTATGTGGACAAACATCTGACACACCTCGCAAAAACTGAATCTAATCAACAATTTGATTCTTGATATGCAGAGAGAAACTCTCAATATTACACAAGTAAGCATAACTCACGCTGTTACAGAAAGGGTGGTCTATCCTTCTGCTGTGAATTTGTCTTCAAACAGACTTTGCACATGTATTCAATTCGGATAATAGTCAGCATAATATGCTGATATGATATCATGTACATACGATAATTCCTGGGTATTATTTGTCATTTAGCCCAGTCAATGTTATGCGGTGTCTGTATGGTAGAGTTTTTTTTTCGTTCAATTTTATCGTTATATAAGATACGAAGGGATGATCGGAAATTTCCACATGTAAAGGCAACTCGCTTTTTCTGTGTATACTAAAACGGATACGTTTAACGGATTCAGCGTTATGAATGTAGATGCGATATCAAATTGTTCATGTCACTCTGCTTTTATTGCCTTAACATGTATACAAATGTGAATCTCAAGAAATCAGAGTAATAAATGTGTTTAAATCTGATATAGCATTGACTCGTAAGAAAGCAGCATGCGAAAAATATCAAAAATGTGTGATAAAGTAAAACACGACAACGAGGACGGTTTTATTTTGCTACAACACGCATTTCAGACACTTGCCCGGGTATACTCGGGACTCGGCCTCAACGGGTAAAGGTACAAAAAAAGACAAGTTATTTATGTTGTATTTTATAGCATACTGAAAAATATGTGTCATTATTGTAGCTCATTAGTTATTTTGATATCGAGGAATGTTTGAATGTATCTAAGTGGTTTTATATTGTAAATTTCATTTCATTTCTTTTCCATACTTCCATACTTGCTATAAGAGCCATGCTATAAGTAAATGAAAGTATGTGTGTTGGTGCGTCTTCGCCTTTTTATCTCATATTTTAAAAGAACATTGTAGTCAAGTATTATACTTCCCTGTACGTACGCTATCTATTGCAAAGATGTAGTCATATTAAAGTGAAAGACAGGTGTGCACTTACAATTGTAACTCTCCTTTGCTCTCTTTTACTTTGCACAAATCGTAGTCCTTGCCGCCACCACAATCCATTTTCCCTTTTCTTTACTGGCGAAACAGGCCTACATGTTGTTTCCCTTGTACTTCATTTTTACTGACAGACGGACATGACAGAAGATACTTAGACAGATAGGCCTAAGTCTAGATTTTGTTCGTGTAAAAGATTTTCATGAAAGCAAACAGGCAGTATACGTGCACGTGCCATGCAAAGCACTTTATTCTTATCTAGTCCTCTTTGCTAGTTTTTTTTTTCTTTATTTCGCAGATTACGATATACTTGATGCCTCGGGTATTTATTTTGTCATGGATTATTATTTCGTTTCTTGTCTAATGTTTTTGATGTTATTCGGAAGCCCCACGATTATAATGAGGTACCGCTTTTGATCAGGTGAATCTGGCCGTCTCGATTGTCAGTACATGCTACCCTCTAGCACTTGCCTTGTGAAGTAATCCGTTTAAGATGAGTTTGATTACAACGATCCGTGCTTATAGAGCGAAGTTGCTTAGAATTAATTGTAAGAAAGCTAACATTACTTCTTTTCCTTCATATCTAACGAGGAGATATTCCGGATCGGAGTGGGATTGTGGATCAACTACACACTAACTGCACACTAAAAATGTAACCTACAAAGTCAAGAATTCTTTGTGCTGAGGTCATACATTTATTTTGACCTATACTCATTTGATACATGATTCCCAAGGGTCATATAGCATCATTGATATCTATCTGAAAATGTTTTTTTTTTTTGTTACTAAAGAAAGAAAAAAAGTAGAAGACTTTGTAGTAAAGCCGTGGAGAGATGCGTTCCTCACGAGTGCTTTTCATTTCATGCTTGTGTATCTCAATTATGTTCAATTCTTGTTGCGTATTATATGCATTATCTTGGGCAAAGTTGTTAATGACAAAAATACTCATTGTAAATAGGCAACATTACTTTTTTTTGAATGCATTTACACAACAATGAACCGTTTATAACCAGGTTATCTTGGTATATGATTTTGTTCTTCATGTTGAAATGTATTTTCGTTTGAATAGTGTACACTGTGTCACGGATCGGTAGAAAAAAAAACCTCTTTATTTGAATCAAATTTTGGACTTTGCATGGGGATGTGATGCAAAGGAGGTGAACTGATTTAATTATATTATATAAAGCTGATTTGTTACGGGATAGCCACTTATTAAAAAAAATTATACTGTGTGTTCTGTTATCTTTTTTTTTTTTACAGTGCAACATTTTAGTAAATGCAAAGTGGCATCATTATGACAATGCTTTACTGATGTTTATTTTCCAATAAATTTAGTATCATTGTATTAAGAATGTGTTGGCATTTGTGCAACCGTTAAATGTAGGTACGTGTCTATGTCAACAGTGGTTAAACAAGGTTCCATTTCATCTTTTTACTTCCTTATTGAATGTAATAAATTGATACAAGAAACTGGCTCAACTTTGAGGTTGCATTTGATGCGAGGCGAATTGTGTCTGCTTGCGCATGGTGGTAAGTATATTACGTTGGATACTAACCAAACGTGTCCCTTCTTTCAATTCAACTTGTAAAATATTGTAGGACCTACGTGGTATAGTGTAACTATAAATTAGTATCTGCTTGCGTTGATGTGTAGCCATTGTCCCCGAAGTCAACCATGGTTAAGATTCTTATCTCCTAATAAGCTTGATGTCTATGTTATTTAACTTGATTTCAATAAAGATTCCCATAGAATCAATTGGTCACAAAGGCTAACATGCAATGTACATGAAAACTATATGGAGACAATTCGCTTCATATATAAAAGTATGGGAAAATGTAGAAATATAACGACCGCGACAATTGTGATTTTATGTTTCCGCATTAAATTAAGGTAGACGACATCTGTATTTATGACAGCATTTGGTGTTATGATTCTTATGACGTTGTAGAGCAGTATGTGTCAATGTGTATTAGCAATAAAGTGTGATTCTCTTTGGCTTGATTTAACTTTATACAATGAACTGTAAATTTCATTTTTTTTCTCCTTGTTTGATGACTGTTCGTGCATTCCGATATTAATGCGCCAAATAAGTTATCGTGGCCGACAAGTTTTCCTACGAAAGGTTTAGGAAAATAATATTCACAACATAATTGTTTTCCAGTTTGCAATGTATGTAAACAATACATCATGGGTTTAAACAGCATTGTTTTACCTTGAATGCTTATGATTTTTTGTTTCATTATTTTTCTTTCACTTCACTTTTTGTTACTACGTCCTAGATGGAAATAACAAACATACTTTGTGTGTTGTTGGCCTTTTTTTCCCTCCATCATATATTCGAGGTAACCTCCATGTTTGGTTAAATGTAAAACTTTATATGAGCGCCCTTCCCTCCAAGGTTAGTTGAAACTTGTTGAAACCCTGGGTACAGAGTTCTTCAGGTTTTTGTAGCGTTAAGTTGGGACGACGGACGAAAGACGGACGGATAAACGTCGCAGGTGGTCCCTAACTCTCCCTTCACGTCCGTTGGAAAGAAAAAAACACAAACAAACAGACGCAAACGCATGCATGCACATATACATGCATGCATGCGCACATACATGCATGCATGCGCACATACATCATGTATACATATATACGCATCGATTATACACGCGCATACAGAGAGAGAGAGGAGAGAGAGAGAGAAAGAAAGAGAGAACCCCGCCATCAACACAAAGACTCAACCAAACATCACACCATACCACAGGCCATGTGAATCCCTTCACATACACACCACACATCCACCCTCACAGAAAGACCACTGCACATGGCATACAACACCATACACACTGCACACATGCAATCAAAACACAGACAAACAAACCACCATACATGCACACAATGGTAATGACAACTTTTTACGATTTTTAGGTGATCCGAGTACCTCTCGGATCACCTTCTGTATCTGTACGGATTCTTTCTTCTTCTTCTTCTTTATTTCTTTATTTCTCCCCAAAAGTTGTGCAGAGGTTAGCTCAGAAAGTACTCTGCCTATCAATTTCAAAATTATACCATGTATGCATCATGTCCTAAAGACAACAAATCTAATGTATCATTGTGATCAGTTGACCGTGACGTCACTATGACGTCATTATATGAAAACACATTCTCAATCATATCTAATTAATGGAACGGAATTTTTCAATGAAATTTGCGTCACATATATTTCAAGTTATGCGCATTCTACTCAAATTTTCAAAATTCATATTTTCTCTAAAAACGTGCGCGTACGCGCGCGTTGAAATATTTGCATACTCCAATCGAGCTCAAAATTTTTTTGCACACGTTTCAGACCATTTAAAGCATTTTTTGAAAAATTGAAAAAATTGGACGGACGCGTACGCGCGCGCGCATATGCGCACGCACAGCTCATATGTCATAGAAATTTCCCGTTTTTTCACACTTATCGGATGCCTGAAATGTCAAGGAGTATTTCTGCCAAGTTTCAAGTCAATCCGATTCAATATGACGTCATACGGGCCCGTCAAAGTTGAAATTCCGCGCGCGCGTCAATGGCGATATACAGTGCAACTATGCCAAAAAACCGCCAATTTTAAATCCGATTTTACTCGTCAGGATGGACGATGACCCCCCATTTTCTTTACATATTTTGAAAGCTGATGAGTTGTACATGTCATTTTATGGGTTGGCGATGCTGGCAAAATGATTAAAAGATATCAAATTTCTTAATAAAGTAAAAAAAGTAAATTTTCAAAATGACGTCATCAAATTTCAAGTTTGTTTGAGCGTATCTCACTAATCCTTTGCCAATTGTCACCCAGATTTCAGTATGTTGTAGCTTATTAAATGATCTTTCATTAATGTTGAACAATATTTTGATCGTATGACGTCATCCCCTCGTAAAAATGGATTGAAAGTAATCTTGTCAAATTTGACCAGTTTACGTGTTATGTCTATGGGAGTGCAGTTTTTCTGGAAATGAAAATTGACATGACTATCTTTATCGAGCACTAGCTCACTTATGCTTCGGTGAATTTCTCCCAAATTTTAATATGTTGTAGCTAAGACTTTGGGCTATCGAGAATGTGCCCTCCATTTTTTCATACGACGTCGGCATCACGTCGAAAAACTTGGCTAAAATTTGCACTTGGCTTCGATGCAGCGTCATTTTGCTTAATACACAGGGCCTATGGAGGACGAAATAGGTCAGTGCATAGCGTATAAGACTCGTAATCCTAAGGTCCCCGGTTCGAGGCTCACCCCTGCCAATATTTTTTTTCACTTTTTTTTTAAAACACTTTTTTCTTCTTTTTCTTTAGTTAGTCTTATTCTCCCTTCCTTACTTTATCTTTTTCTGATTTTTTTTTTATGCTTCTTAAAATTTCTATAAAATAACTTCATTTTTTCTTTATTTTTTCTTTCTTAAGTCTACTTTCTGTGCAATAGATCAACAACAGCAGTGGCTATCAACCCCATATTTTGCACATGTTTAGTTCGTGTCAAGTACATTATTTCATAAAATAACAACTACTTGATCAGACACAATCTTGGGTATGTAAATTAGGGTCAAAGGTCATAAATGTTTCATCCTGTATCTTCGTGAATACATGTCCTATCTTTCCCATATTTTGCACACGTATAGACGATGTCACAAGAATTATTTCACAAAATAACCACTTTTTCCTCAGATGCCATCTTGGGAGTGTAAATGTGGGTCAAAGGTCATATGTGCTTGTTGCTGTATTTTCATTATAGTGTATACAGATTTGGTAGCAAAGATGGCAGATATGACTCCCTTTTCTAAATGAGAATCCAAACATCACACGGCCAATGTCTCTGAACACAGATGAAACCTGCATGGTCATGCCTATTTCGATCAGGACTCGAATCCATGATAAAACAAAAAAAAATCGGATCACCTTAATTTGTCAGTGATGACAAATTACAATCTCTAGTTTTTTTTGAAGTTTCCCATATTAACCAAATATACATACTCAACACATATCATACTCCAAACACACACCCACAGCTGTGCGCACATACATACTCACCTACACACCATACCCAACACAATACAATACACACACACGCACTTCACATTTACCAGTTAAAGTCCAACCCCACCCCAAGCATACCAATTAAGAAACACCCATCCCATGCACCTGACAATTCGTAGTACATCTTTATAGTAGTATTATCTTCTGCAGCTTGAAGATAACGACCGACGGCAGTTTGTGCAGCTACCATAATTTAGCTTATTTCACAAACTGTCGCCATTGAGGTCAGAAATTGGAAACTGCACAAGCAGCACAATTTTTCGCCAGGCAACAAATTGTGCAGAGAACAAATTGTGCAGAGGTAACAATCTGTGCCGTCCCTCCCTGCACAAATTGTCACCCTGTGCCGCGTAGGGACACCTTGTGCAGCAACACATGTCTATGTCTTCACGATTTTGAGTCCCCAAGGTACCTCTGGAAACCAATGAGTATTACATTCAGTTTACTGGCTGTATAGCGGAGCAAGTTGAGTTCGTAATTGTAGGACGGAAGAGTCTCCCTCCACATTTTGAAATGAGGAGGATGCGTGGGATACCCACTTCGTCCTTATTGTTTAGACAAATGACTTATCATATCAGCAACCTTTTGAATCTCAGGGAAATAATTAACCGCTCCAAGCATAACGACGATTCCTCGTGGCATATTACACCATAGGAGGATGACATAGCTTTCGATATTCACTGGGACGCTACGTTATACACAGCATTGCACAATGAAATAAACTTTCCGACACTGATTCCCGCCACGCACACATCACGCTACTTGATGAACATGACAAACAGGGCATGCATATTACATACAACATTATTTGGTATACCAGTGGCATTTCAACGTCTGCTGAATATGAAATATCTGATGCAGTCTCCCGTGAAATAACAATGTGAACGTTATTATATACGCCACTTTGTGTGGGTTGCAACATAACGGAACAGTGACAAAAGGGCGAATGGGTGCGTCTGCACTGTTTGAAACAGTGCACTCCCCTTGCCTTTTTTTCTTCTACATACGAATCCCTTCTGTCTTTATAAGCTACATTGCCTGGGTGTTCTCGACGATTGCACTTTGCTGAAAAACTGCGATTGCAATGATGATTTGACAAGCCTGTCGGTCAACACGATCAAAACGAACATTGACTCTACTCTAACTGCAAAGTGTCAGCCGTAGACTAATTATGATGGAGAGAAGATATGCCCTCGTTCTGCTACTAACATTGACTACTTCTGTGTTTTCTGGCACTGCTGCAGAAGGTAAGTGTAACTTCAAATCTATGAAACTCAATAAATTTGTTGATCTTTGTCGGGACTCAATCCGTAAAATGATGTCACTGAAAGGTATGTTTAAAACGAAAGCCAACCTGAATATCTTGGAAATAGTATGAATGAGCATGATATGATACTATGTTGCATTTGTAGTATGAAATTTAATAAATTCAGGACTTCTTTGGATAGGGTGCTTGACTTGCGAAAAAAAAAACCCACTCATTACATAAAATCGATGTCATTTTCGTTGTCATACACTTTTAAAATAGTTGCCCCCCCCCCCCAAACAAAAGCCCAATTTTTAACCAACACTAGGCACCATGCTGTCCACACAAATATTAGTTAAAATCTGCCCAACTGATGTTGGGTAATGAGTTTGCTATGTGGTTGGGAAAATAAAATTGCCCATCAGCTGTTGACCAATCAGACTTTATCCAACTTTGCAATTTCCCAACCGTTGGTTATGTTTGGAGTTGGGTAATTATTTGCCAACCAATTTTACCCAATAGATATTGCCCTACTTCCATTCGTCCAACTGTTTAGAAAGTTGCATCAAAAAAATTGTGTTGAATTTACTTGATGTATGGGTGTTTACCAGAACATGTGAATGTCAAGACATTGTTCATATTATTATCTAACCTATAATAAACCTATACAGCTAGTCGTATATACCCACAAGTGAAACAGGCTTTGGCTACATCCCAGACATATTTATTACCAGGGATATTTCATTTACATATATACGGTCATTTAGTTGTAATGCTTTAAGTCATGGTTACCATGTAGATAACACTTTTAATATAAAGATATGAAAATACCTCATCAAAGGTACAAGTTAAAATTGTGAATATCACAGCAATAATATTCAATAAATATTTATAATACATTTCAGACTTTTCAGAGTTTATTGACATCATAAAAAACATTAAATTTAACAATATTTTATTTTTTTCACGAAAAGAATATTTGAATAACTTATGAATATTCATGAGCAAAATCAAAACAAAGCAAAACAAAACACAGCAGAAACCAATAGAAACCAACTGGTATCATGCAGGGAGGTGAGCCACCTCCCTGCTGGTATCAACTGGCATCAAAATTTCAATGTTTTAATCACTGGGAATGAAGTGGTTAGCAAGTCCAGTCAGGTATATGGGTCTCAAAGTGTATCATCTACCTATTTGCCCACAAACCGACACACACACGCACGTACACACACACACACACACACACACACACACACACACCCAAACACACACAAAACACAAACTAGCAATATTGTGTAGGAGTATCCTGTAGTTTGTTCGCACAGACAGATACTTCCACAGTGTTTATTTTTTTTAACCCCTCTGGTGTTGACGGAATAAAGGGAAACGTAGAAAATTATGTCAATAGGGCCTATACGTCCACAATGTAGTTCTTGTTTTTTTTAGGTGATCCGAGTATCCTCTCGGATCACCTATTGTATCTGTACGGATTCTTTCTTTCTTTCTTTCTTTCTTTCTTTCTTTCTTTATTTCTGGACAAAAGTTGTGCAGAGGTTAGCTCAGAAAGTGCATTGCCTATCAATGTCAAACTTATACCATATATGTATCATGTCGCAAAGACGACAGCGCAAGTAAAATCATAGTGATCAGTCAACCGTGACGTCACTATGACGTCATTATATGAAAACACATTTTCATTCATATCTCATTAATGGAATGGAATTTTTCAATCAAATTTACGTCACATATAGTTCAAGTCAAGCGCATTATACTCAAATTCTCAAAATTCATATTTATCTTAAAAACGTGCGCGTACGCGCGCGTTGAAATATTTGTATGCTCCAATCGAGCTCAAAATTTTTTTGCACACGTTTCAGACAATTTCGAGCAATTTTTGAAAAATTGAAAAATTAGGACGGACGTGTGCGCGCGCGCGCATATACGCACGCACAGCTCATATGCAATATAATTTTCCCGTTTTTTTACATTCATCGGATGTCTAAAATGTCAAGGAATGTTTCCACCAAGTTTCAAGTCAATCCGACTCAATATGACGCCATACGGGCCCGTCAAAGTTGAAATTCCGCGCGCGCGTCAATGGCGATATACAGTGCAACAATGCCAAAAAACTGCCAATTTTAAATCGGATTTTACTCGTCAGGATGGACGGTGACCCCCCATTTTCTTTACATATTCTGAAAGCTGATGAGTTGTACATGTCATTTCATGGGTTGGCAATGCTGGAAAAATGATTAAAATATATCAAATTTCTTAATAAAGTTAAAAAAGTAAATTTTCAAAATGACGTCATCAAATTTCAAGTTCATTCAAGCATATCTCACTTATTCTTTAGTTGATTTTCGTCCAAATTTCAATATACTGTAGCTTATTAAATGGTCTTTCAGATATATAATAACAACAATTTGATTGGATGACGGCATCACCTCGTAAAAAGGGATTAAAAGTAACATTGTTAAATTTGACCAGTTTACGTGTTATCTCTATGGGAGTGCAGTTTTTCTGGAAATGAAAACTGACATGACTATCTTTATCGAGCACTAGCTCACTTATGCTTCAGTGAATTTCTCCCATATTTTAGTATGTTGTAGCTGAGACTTTGGGCTATCGTGGGTGTGCCCTTTGTTTTTTCATACGGAGTCGGCATCATGCCCAAAAACTTGGTTGAAATTAAAGCTTATCTTCCATGTATTTTCATATTCCTTTCTTTCTGCAACTTTCTTTGCAATAACTCAAGAAAAACTAGAGATTGTAATTTGTCATCACTGACAAATTAAGGTGATCCGATTTTTTTTTAAATCAATGATTCGAGTCCTGATACTGCAAAGTCTCAGCTACAACATATTAAAATCTGAGAGAAATTCACCAAAGCATAAGTAAGATAGTGCTCGCTAAAGAGAGTCATGTCAATTTTCACATCTAAAAAATTCCCTCCCATAGAGATAACACGTCATAGCGAAGATAGAAAAAGAAGTAAATATGACCTTTGACCCCACTTTGCACAGACAAGATGGCATCTGAGCAAAAAGTAGTTATTTTATGAAATGATCCATGTAACATGGTCTTTGCGTGTGCAAAATATGGGAAAGATAGGACAGGTATTCACCAAGATACAAGATGAAACATTTATGACCTTTGACCCTAATTTACATACCCAAAATGTTGTCCGATCTAGTAGTTGTTATTTTATGAAATAATTTACGTGACATGAACTAAACATGTGCAAAACATGGGGGTGAACGGGCGTGTTTTTCTTGAGTTATTGCAAAGAAAGTTGCAGAAAAAAAGAAATATCTCAATACATAGAAGATAAGCTTTAATTCAACCAAGTTTTTTATCGTGTTCCCGACATTGTATGAAAAAATCATGGGCAACTTAACGATAGCGCAAAGTCTCAGCTACAACATATTAAAATCTGGGAGAAATTCACTTAGGGGTAAGTGAGCTAGTGCTCGATAAAGACAATCATGTCAATTTTCACATTTAAAAAAATTCCCTCCCATAGAGATAACACGTCATGACGAAGGTACAAAAAGAAGTACATATGACCTTTGACCTCAATTTGCACAGACAAGATGGCATCTGAGTAAAAAGTAGTTATTTTATGAAATGATTCTTGTAACATGGTCTTTGCGTGTGCAAAATATGGGAAAGATAGGACATGTATTCACTAAGATACCGGATGAAACACTTATGACCTTTGACCCTAATTTACATACCCAAGATGGTGTCTGATCAAGAAGTTGTTATTTTATGAAATAATTTACGTGACATGAACTACACATGTGCAAAATATGGAAGTGATAGAGGCCGTTTTTCTTGAGTTATTGCAAAGAAAGTTGCAGAAAGAAAGAAATATCTCAATACATTGAAGATAAGCCTGAATTTCAACCAAAATTTTTGACGTGATCCCGACATCGTATGAAAAAACTAAGGGCACACTTGCGGTAGCGCAAAGCCTCAGCTACAACATATTAAAATCTGGGCGAAATTTACCGAAGGGTAAGTGAGCTAGTGCTCGATAAAGACCGTCAGGTCAGTTTTCATTTCCAGAAAAACTGCACTCCCATAGAGATAACACGTAAACTGGTCAAATTTGACAAGATTAATTTCAATCCATTTTTACGAGGTAATACCGTTATCCAATCAAAATGTTGTAATTTTATGTTTGAAAGAAAATTAAATAAGCTACAACATACTTAAATCTGAGTGAAAATTGACAAAGGACTAGTGAGATATGCTTGAATGAACTTGAAATTTGATGACGTCATTTTGAAAATTTACTTTTTTTACTTTATTAAGGAATTTGATGTCTTTTAATCATTTTGTCAGCATTGCCACCCCATGAAATGACATGTACAACTCATCAGCTTTCACAATATGTAAAGAAAATGGGGGGTCACCGTCCATCCTGACGAGTAAAATCCGATTTAAAATTGACGGTTTTTTGGCATAGTTGCACTGTATATCGCCATTGACGCGCGCGCGGAATTTCAACTTTGACGGGCCCGTATGACGTCATATTGAGTCGGATTGACTTGAAACTTGGTAGAAATTTTCCTTGACATTTCAGACATCCGATTCATGTGAAAAAACGGGAAATTTCTATTGCATATGAGCTGTGCGTGCGTATATGCGCGCGCGCGTACGCGTCCGTCCGATTTTTTCAATTTTTCAAAAAATGCTCCAAATGGTCTGAAACGTGTGCAAAAAAAATTTTAGCTCGATTTGAGCATACACATATTTCAACGCGCGCGTACGCGCGCGTTTTGAGATAAAAATGAATTTTGAGAATATGAGTAGAATTCGCATGACTTGAAATATATGTGACGTAAATTTCATTGAAATATTCCATTCCATTAATGAGATATGCATGAAAATGTGTTTTCATATAATGACGTCATAGTGACGTCACGGTCGACTGATCACTATGATTTTACTTGCGCTGTCTTCTTTGCGACATGATACATATATGGTATAAGTTTGACATTGAGAGGCAATGCACTTTCTGAGCTAACCTCTGCACAACTTTTGTCCAGAAATAAACAATCAGTACAGATACAGAAGGTGATCCGAAGGATATTCGGATCACCTAACAAGCTCTATCAGCCCAATATTTTGCACATGTTTTAGTTTATGTCAAGTACATTATTTCATAAAATAACAACTACTTGATCGGGCACCTTCTTGGGTATGTAAATTAGGGTCAAAGGTCAAAAATGTTTTATCCTGTATCTTGGTGAATACATGTCTTATCTTTCCCATATTTTGCATACGTAAAGACCATGTTACAAGAATCATTTCACAAAATAACCACTTTTTGCTCAGACGCCATCTTGTCTGTGCAAAGTAGGGTCAAAAGTCATATGTACTTCTTTCTTTATCTTCATTATGACGTGTTATCTCTATGGGAGGGAATTTTTCTAGATGTGAAAATTGACATGATTGTCTTTATCGACGACTAGCTCAATTACCCTTCTGTGAATTTCTTCCAGATTTTAGTATGTTGTAGCCAATGTAATACTCTGTAAGTTTTGTTAATCAAAGTTTTAATCGGATGATGTCTTCACCACGTGAAAATGGATATAATGTAACCTTGTCAAATTTAACCAGTTTACGTGTTATCTCTATGGGAGGGAATTTTTCTGGAAATGAAAATTGACATGACGGTCTTTATCGAGCACTACCTCACTTACTCTTCTGTAAATTTCTCCCAGATTTTAGTATGTTGTAGCTGAGACTTTGGGCTATCATCAGTGATTCTCCATTTTTTTCATACGACGCCGAGATCACGTCAAAAAACTTGGTTGACATCAAACTTATCTTCGATGTATTGAGATATTTCTTTCTCTCTGCAACTTTCTTTGCAATAACTCAAGAAAAACAGCCCCTATCATCCCCATATTTTGCACATGTTTAGTTTATGTCACGTACATTATTTCATAAAATAACAACTACTTGATCAGACACCATCTTGGGTATGTAAATTAGGGTCAAAGGTCATAAATGTTTTAACCTGTATCTTGGTGAATACATGTCCTATCTTTCCCATATTTTGCACACGCAAAGGCCATGTTACAAGAATCATTTCACAAAATAACCACTTTTTGCTCAGATGCCATCTTGGCTGTGCAAAGTTGGGTCAATGGTCAAATATACTTCATTCTGTATCTTCGTTATAGTGTTTACCGAATTTGGTAACAAAGATAGCAGACCTGACTCTCTTTTCTAAATGAGAATCTAAATATCACACGTCCAATGTCTCTAAACACAGATGAAACCTATATGGTCATGCCTATTGCGATCAGGACTCGAATCATTGATTAAAAAAAAATTGGATCACCTAATTTGTCAGTCTTGACAAATTCCAAGTCTAGTTTAATATATACATTATTATAATGTATAATGTCAATACCGTGCCTGTGTGTTGTCCCCAGTCCTCCCCCCCCCCCCATTCCTAAAACCGAGAACCCCCTACAGTAATTCTTGGCACACCCTACAAAATCGTAAGGTTCGGCCATCGTCCCATACGTAGGCCTATACCACACACACACTCACACACACACACACACACACACACACACACACACACACCGTCACATACATAGACACGTACACGCGGCGTACACGCACAATTTTTTTTTACTTGTCCATGAAAATTTACCAACTTAGAAAGGAACGTAACAAAATTACCCAAATAACGGAAAGAAATACCTAGGCTTAATGTGCAAAATAATGTTGGTAAATTATATAGGGCGAATTTCTGCCCAAGCGTCAATTGCCCAACAAAAAATTCCCGACACGCAAAGGGAATGCGTCACTTACACAACGGCAGGGCAAAAAGTACCCAACTCTCCATTACCAATTCTGTTGGTAAATATTCGCCCAATATTGAAGTTAGCATAATTGCCCGATGTTGGTTTAATCACGTAAAAGCTCAATTGGGTGATAAATGCCCAGAATGATGATTTTTTTTTTTTTGGCCAACCAACAATTACCCAACTAAATTCACCCAACATTTTAAGAGTGTAGGGATAGCCTAACAATCCGGGTGCTAACAGATGAGACAAGTGCGAATGAACCTTAATGTGTAGATGCAGCGTGTATAATGATGAAGTTAGTATCAATTTGATCCCCACTCACCTCATTGAAAACTTTTTTGAGAGTGTTTCAATTTTATCAACAGTTTAGATAGCAATTTTACAAGAGGATGGGGTTGCAGAAAACAGTGAAACATGTCATTGAATTGTTGTCGTGAAATGTGTCGGTTACAGGGTTTGTATGTGAATTAAGAGAGTCAGCAAAATGATTACACAGTATTAGAGTGTAAGGCACTGCCCCAGAAAAAGACCATCGTACTATTCAAACCATTTGAGACCACATGCGTGTAATGCTATACAAATGATGCACAGGATAGAGTGCGTTAGTGTAGGCGTATAGTGCACTCTCGGGTATTTACAATGTAGTGCAACATACACTCGGCTTCGCCTCGTGCATGTTTCACAATTGTAAATACCCTCGAGTGAGCTACACCTCCACTAACGCCACGAAATAATCCTGTGCATCATTTGTTTTATAAAATGGGTCGAAAAAATCGAAAACTAACAGCATTTTTCAGCGTTTTTCACGTACCTTTGTGGGTCAAGACGTCCGAAGATGTTCGTCCCAAACATTTACGCACGTCGCGCTCGGAAATCCCGCACATACAGTATAAGTATGATGGGGGGTTGGGTTTCTGGACACTCAAGTTCCCGCATGAAAACTTTACCTTAAAGACTTGATATAGACTCCTCATATAGGCCTACTAGACAACATACTCTGAAAACGGCGTGAGAATTAACCTGCTAAATCGGTGAATTTGCCCTTCAAAGTGACTCCATGTACGCGTCCGGTCCCACAACGCTTGGTCTACTGTACTGTACAAAGTGTACGTAAGTAGAGTACTGTAGTATACGTACGCCACACAATGTTACTACAGTATGCACAAGGGAAGAAAGGCCGGCCGGCCGGCAGCCCGAACTAGAAGTTGTTTACAGGATTGACAGCGCGTATGCGCATGCATGCAATTCAAAGGAGTCGCCGCGCGCACAGACGATCGGCAATAGGATTTAACACGCAGTGCAATGGGACTAGAATAAAGGAAGCACACGTCACTCATTTCAGCGCTTCCTATTGGCTACATTCTTGAACCGATTTTATAAAACATTATATGCTTTTTTTTTTTTACTTTTTTTTATACAATGGTCATCGCATAATTATGTGGCCACAAGAATGAAACACGCGTCATATACTTTAAGAATAATGTCTATTATTGATCTTAACTGAACATAACTTACACTTTTCTATAGAATGTCTTTCGGAAATAATTATGGACAAATGTATGTTGCGATCATTTTTAAGAAATGTGCATTGAAATGTATTCTGTAAATCATAATAACTGTGATTGACATATGACATTATCGACTAAATCTTGGTTTGGATTTTTTTAATGAGCTTATCAAAGTCATCTGAAAGAAAATATCCCCCCCTCCAAAAAAAATATATATATGGATCGCCCGTATGATTGCTATGCTTGTTTCTAAAAACTAAAAAGCGTCGTTGACGGTATTGAGATCAACATAAATCAACTTGCATTTGCGCTGCACAAGGTCCTTTACGGTGTGCATGCCTTTGTGAGACATCATTCAGAAATCGACGTGCGTTTATACACGCAGGCACCGACGGCATGTGCACCCTGTATTCAACCATTGTGACACTGTGTGCCATTATACCTAGCACTTTAGACGACACTGAAGCGGCTAGAAGTATAATGGATGCAGCCGCGTACGACATGGAAAAATCCATCGGGAACTTTGACCCTGGATGGCTTTATGCCAAAAGAAAAAAGTCTTAATAATATGTGGAACAATAATGGGATACATTATAATAGAAGAATGCAGGAAATCTCTACTCACAAACGAAAATGCTATGGCAAATCGCATGATAATAAACTTGATTTGGAAGATTCTAGAAAAATCATTGGGCCTTAGAAATTTGTGGCAAGTACGCCTAACATAAGTAGGTATCGGAGTGAGTTGTAGTCAGTAGATGTCAGTAGTGTGTGTGTGTGTGTGGGGGGGGGGGTGTTTCCTCTAAAATTAAAAACACGGTCTGGTTACATTGTTTTGGGTAGATGCTCAAAGATTAACTCCTGCTTTCTTATGTTTTTGTATCTTGTTACTTTAATTAAGACCCGGTAACGTGGGGATATTATGAAGTGGTAAGACTGGTCCGGCTCTGATAATCTAACGTAGGTCAATAAGGTCATATTCATCCAGGGTAGCCTCGTTAGTATTGTCATTGCTCTGCCAGAGGACCCTGCCATTCTTATTCCCCTATTGTTGTCAGATAAACATTTATACACCTGTGTCGAGAGGGATAGTGTGGATAAAAAAGCATGTCTAAAAGGAAGTAAGCACTGAGCGGGATTCGAAATCGGGTCCTCCGATCGAAAGTCGGGAGCCTTATCCACTATGCCACAGCGCATCCACTATTTTAGAGAATCTCCGTATTAGAAAGTGTTGTTTACATTTTTGATAACTTATGTCTATGTTAAGTATACAGACACAGCCGAAGAATCTCGATTTGAGTCAATAGTTTTTGAAAAAGCATACGCATTCATACACATGTTATTCGCTGACATGTAGATGGCACGCGTTATTCTTGAGAAGAGGAAGTGTCTGGGGTATAAATTGTTTGGGCCCACCCTCAAAGGATTGTCTGTCAGACTGGCGTAGCGTATCATTGCGTGGGCATGATATAACGTCAAAACTCAGACTTCGCTTCTTTTTTTTCAGCCGCGTACTTAAGATTTCGTTGGCGGAGGCATAAAAAAGTTTCTTTTGAGCACCATTAAATGGTTCTCAACACTGTCACAATAGCGACACCTTTTTTGGAGTCCTTGAGAACCTTTTTAAATGGTGCCTGTCAGCACCTTTTAACATTGGTGCCCATTAGGACCTTTTCCAATGAAACGGTTCTCATGAACACCTTTTGAAAAGAGTCAAAAAGGTGCCCATGGGCACCTTTCAAATGGTACCCACAAGCACCACTTCATTGGGAAAAAGGTTCTAATGGGCACCTTTTGCAAAAGGTGCCGACAAGCACCATTTAAAAAAAGGTTCTCACGAGCACCAAAAAGGGTGTCGCTATAGTGACAGTGCTGAGAACCATTTAATAGTGCTGAAAAGAACCTTTTTTTTTTCTAAGAGTGTACAATAAACTTTCATTCGTGTTGTTTTAGGGTTACCTGGCCCCGCTGATTGATATCACTAATTGCGTGTTCAAATTGAACGACAAACCGAGTAGAAAATCATGATGTTTCAAAGCGTATGGCTATTCATGTTTAATGTTTCGTTCTAGGGTGTGCACTCGTAAATGATTCAAATGCTTCAAGTGCTTCCCTATGAAAATGGACTTCATGCAATATTCAAAATGCTCTCCTTATGTTTCATAGATACAAGCTAGCGTATTCCTGTCAATTTCAAATGTTCCCTTATTTGTTTTTTTTTTAATACAGTTTGTTTGTTTCTGTAAGTCATCATAATGATAATCTACCGATGACACAACTAAAAAAGTTGTCTTGTTCAACAACGATATTATTGTTGCTGTTATTCTTGCTCTTTCTTGATTGTTGAGTATTTCTGGAATTAAATCCATCATCATGTCAAGAGATAAATGCATTAATGAAATTCTAGCAGGTTCACCGACGTTTAGTTGATGTTCCACGTCCGACCATTCTGGGAGACCGAAGATGGTTTCAAGCTAGGATTAATATACGTTCAGTCAGGTTTAGAGGGCGTGTTTCGAAACATTAATCTAATACTGAGAAATAAAAAAAAATGTAAAAAGAATATTAGAACTATATGGATTTTCACTTTAAAAAAAGAAACAATCCTGAACAGCAGATTCTCTCCTTTTCTGCGCGGTGTTGTATGGGATACTGTAGTAGCTTTTCGGACCCACTCATATCGCGCCCAATGCACATGCCAGATATCATGCGTATGATACCTCAGTGTGAGCTTTTTGCATTGTATATTGTGATCATTTCCCTATCTCCGGTAGAGCTTGACTCTCTGAGCCGCCCATCCACACACAGCAGTGAGCTAACCCTGCTGGAAAGAAACCAGGGACCCACAATATAAGAAACACAGTGTAAACACAGTGGGGTATCTCTTCATACTGTTACATTCGGGCGTTTTAATAGTGTGAACACAATGTGAGTCATCGATTCACAAGGTGAAACAAAGCATTAGGAACACTCCGTGAAAACCACACCACAGTGTGAAATCATCTTCACACTGTTAAATTCGAGCGTTTTTACATAGTCGACTAAAGGAACACACTGTGAACATTCTGTGAAAACACTTTGGGGCACTCTTGCTTCTCACTCCCTTTTCCATAAAACTGAGCAGCAGTAATCTATTCAAAAGTTGCGTAACAAAATCACTTGTAGTGGTAGGTTTGCAAACGTTGTGATGAAAAGATTTGACAATATTTTCGGCAAAGTTGAAGGAAACGCTTCATGTGCAGGTAAATATCCCTCACACTATATCAGACTCAACCAGTTATAATCAACAGGGAAGTGAGCGGGTCCAAGTTGACCCATTTTTTTTTTTTTTCGGTTGGAGTCGATAGCTAAACAAACGGGGTTTGCCTTTACAAACCAGCGATATCCACATTGCTCGCAGCCTATGACTGAGAGCATAAACTCTCCCTTATCTCATTTCTTGCAATGCATGTACAATTGAAACTAAAATGAAGCGCATTTCACACGTTACACATAGCATAATAATGACTTAGCCTGATACGTCATCGTAACGAAGTGGTAAGAAAGAAGGTAAAGGGGGAAAAAGGAAAGGAGAATTATGAACTTGGGGTGAAAGTCATGGGTTTGTCATAAATGCCTTAACAAATACCCAAGGCTTGCACTTCGGGATCACTTGATTTAATTGGAAGGAGTTGATTAATACAGGAAGGAAAATAGCCACAGGTGTTAAATCAAAAGTGTATAGTAAACTGAACCTGATAATCAGCGAGGAGAAAAGGTTTCCATTTTTACGTCCTTTATTGTCCATGTAGAATACTGGCTTGAAGTGAATTCCAAATAACGGGACCAAAATGGTGAATCGATATTGAATGGATGTCTGGGTCAATTTTCTAATTATGGTGGAATTTGTCTGTCGGGTCGTATAACTATGTACATTTTCGTTCAAACAACGCATTTAAGGCAAGTGGGAAGCTAGTGGGGAAATACCTATGTATTTGTGAAGGAAGCACCATGCATGACGTCGCAATATTCGTCGGCTGCGAGAATCCACTAAGAAAATGTTAGGGCTTTAAAAAAAAAACATAACCCCCCCCCCCCCACAAACAACAACAACAACAACAACAACAAACAAACAAAACAAAAACATACACACACACACACACACACACAGTCACACACCATCACAAAAACAACTTCAAGAAAACATGAAATAGAGGGCTAGATTTATCATCCACACTCACACATAACGGTATTTCCTTGATGTAGTACATTAGGGTGTACTATAATTACTTGAATGAGCAGGGTATTTGCGGCACACTGTATTTGAAGTCTGCAATAGCCAACCTTAGCACACAAGGAGTTGAGATCATCAGTGTTTTTTTTTTTCATGCTTACATTATAACAAACTATTTAAAGTTGTTCTAATAACAGGCATTCGAGTAAAGACTGGCAAGCGAGTCAACGGGAGACCTCTCATTTAATTGAGACTATCTCAAATAGCACCATTTCCATAAGCCCTGTGAACTTTTAATAAGAAGAGTGGTAAGATAATCAATAGTATTTATATTCCATGCCCGAATCTGTAACATTTCGAAACTTCTATAAATATTTTGCGTCCTAACATATACATCGAGTGTTTTCTTCGATATCACGCCTTTTCAGGACACACACACAAACACACACGTGCACATCAACAACAACACATTTCAGTCGGAACATTATGTTTATAACCATGAGGATACAACGATTTCATTTCCTGATATTTGGCTTGATACCAGCTTGGCACAAATACCTGCAGACACATTTTTTTTTTTTTTTTAGCATTACATCATTCCTGAACTGGTTATTCTGATAGAAGCTCTTGAATTATAATTTGTGTTGTGATCATCCTCGGTAAGAACAGGGTAAGTTTTTATTCCTTTCACGCATTGGTCGTATTTTTTTTTACACTTCTAGCATAATGATTTACGAATATAGACGAGAGAAGACTAAATATGTATGGGAGTTAAGTATAACGTTTTCAGATAAGTACTAGACGTAGTGTTTAACAGAATTTTGGCGTCCAGTCATTACAGTTATCTGCCATTGCCATTCTTCGCTCAGATGCCACTTCGGTCAGATTACAAGAATAATGCTGTATTCACGGCTTCTCTGAAAAACAGCCTTACTTAATATCTGATCGAGGGCATCTTATCCGTGATTATGTAATATACAAACACACAAACAAACAAACAAACAAACAAATGACTGGAAGAACTTCCGAAGAGCATACATTATTCATTCATTTTAACGGTGACACGCGTTCTTTACTCACTTTTCAATCGTCTAGCCTCAGCGGTAGGCACTGCCCCCAACGTTCGGGGATGGAAAGGGGAGGACATCCGACTGAGATGTGACATCCAGGAGGAGCCTCTCACTGTGTTCTGGTCCAAGGAGAGTGAATCAGATCAGGAGCCGCCGACGATCAAGGCTGCTTTCTTTGGTGGAAACTTTGAGAGCAGGGGGGAACGGTTCGACATAGACAAAAACTTCAGCCTCGTCATTACCACCTTGGAGGTTGCTGATGAGGGTCTTTATCATTGTGACGTGGTGCTAACGAATCGCGATGACTTTACGAATTCTACTTTCTTGACGGTTGATTGTGAGATATGTGTTGTTTTTATCACACTCTTTGCAGAGGCGTGGATTTTTCAAGGGAAGGAGTTGAATGAAAATTTCAAGCCAGAAATGAGAACCGTCATACAATACTTGCCGATAAAATTTCAACAAAGATACCCACGCCCCCCCCCCCCCCCCCCCACCAATCCATCTCACTCTTGCCTATCTGAACAACCATGACAATAACTTTCGGTTATTCGAGTATTTCGGTTAGACATAATATGGGTAATGAAATGATTGAAGTGTAAAACAACGATGCACAATTTACTGCAGTTCTCTATTCGTAATTAAGGTGGCTAAATTCGCTCTTACGGTATATTAATATGCAAAGGAGCAGGTCAGAGAAATAAGTGATCGGTGAGTTAATTTCATGAACCAATAATGGAACTTTCGTCTCATGCGGAGTAGGTGATGTTCTTTTTGGAAAACGCAAATGTGTTTTATGTTTACTGTCTTGTTTTTCTGTCCTCTCCACGAACGAAGGAGGGCATGAATGACTGATGTAGTCCTCAAAACAGAAACGAAATTCAATACGCCAAAAAAATGATACGAAACACAATATTGTCTTGCCTGTAATGCAATCCATTCTACACCATAGTGACGACTGCAAAACACACGATAATATGTTACATTGAAGAGAACAATCTCACACCATGTGTAGGTAAAGAAGAAAAGAGATACACGATTTTGTCAAATTGATGTCCAGTAAAGAATAGACAGTGGTTAAAAGGATGCTATAGTTCTTGCGTAGAACATTATTCAGTTTTTGACTTTTGGGAGATAATGATAAAGAGGATACACTTAAAAGAAATTGAAACTTTATTTGTGACACGCCTTTTGTGAGGACGACTTTATTTTAGTCTGTTCTCGGCTCAGCCATTTACAGAACGATGTTTCATCAAATGAACTTTTTAATTCCTCTTATAAGTGTATGCCCTTTATTCTTTCACATTTCTAACCAAGATCTTAATCCCCATCTCAACGAAAACTACACCACCCTTTAACTTCAATTCCATTCTCGCCTTTTGTAAGACTTGTGAAAGTGCAGCAGAGTATGATTATGATGAGGAGACTGAAGGCAATCTAAGCTTGGCAACTATTGCGATCGCTATACATTGTGCGTGCACATTGTTATGTGTAAGCGGAGGTCTGTCATGTATGTATATATTTATGCTTTATTTCATTCTATATTTGTTACATTTTGTGTCTTCAATGTCTGTTCTAGATTCCCTCGTAAGGTAACAAAATCATATCGTTTTAATACTATTCATTCTTTTCAAAGCAATGGCGTCAAAACATGTTATTGAGGAATGCGTCAATGAGAGGCAATCCAATAGAAGCCGGTGCGCATTCCAAACTTCCTCCAACAATCCTTCCATTAACCTAACGTGTGTCGTCAGTGAATTCAAGCCTAACATATCAATGTCATGGTCCAAGGAGACAGGGGTGATACTTAACTCGACAGTTTCGCAACAGACGACACTATCTGACGACACATACGAGAGGTTCGAGGCAATTACTGTGTTTGTGCATGACGGAACAGAAGAAACCTTTATATGCGTGGCTACCGGTGATCCTCTTAATGGAATCTCGACAGCTGAAGTCACCGTCCTGTCTCTATCAGGTTTGGTGAAAACTTACCAATATTTTGTGTTTCGTCATGAAATCATGATCATGAATATAGAGTTTGGTACTGATGAACAGTCATGGCATAAAATGACTATAAAAGCACTCAAAATATCTCTTGTAACAAACATTCTTATTAGAAATTGTTGTGGGGAAGATCAATCTGATTACATAATTTTGAGCAAACATTTGTTGAGTCACTCAATCATGGAAGGATCTTTTTCAATATTGCAGACTAATACATGGGAAATACTTTCAAAGTGAGATAAAGAGTGAGCCCACTCCTTTTATATAGTGATTTTTCTGAATAAAATGCCAAAATACGTATGACGGTTGGATCCATACAATCGAATACTTCTTTGGCAATACAAAAGATGTGAAATTTTGCCTTCAAATTCTAGTCATGGAAGAAAGGTGTTTCAAATAACAAGTATACTTATTTCGAATTTCAGAAAAACACGGTAATTCGGCTCTCGTCCTCGGTCTAGCAATTGGTGTTCCTGTTGCCCTAGCCATCCTATTTCTCCTTGGTGGAATCTTTCTGCAAAGATATCATCCTGAATACCTACCGCGGAAAGGTGTGGAAATTGACAGACCTGCTAACCAATTTAATAAAATCGAAGTGAATAACACTTGATTTGCCTTAGGTTAAAGGGGTGGTGTAGTATTAGTGGAGATGGGAATTGGACTTTAAACTTTACCAAGAAACCACTAATGCTCACCATTCTAAAAGGAATTCAAAGTTGATTAGATAAAGATAAGTTTTAAAATAACTGATACGTCCAAATACAAAGGACAACAAAGTAAAAAAACAAACGATCCCAATAAACATTTGGTCTAATCTTTCAATAGGATTGTTCTGTTTTGGATATTTAGCCATTAGAAACCAGTTTTCATCAAATAAACGTTGAATCCTTTCTAGAATCACATGCTTGTTCATATTTCATTACAAGTTTCTCATTATCTCATAAAGGATTTTACAAACCTGAAGTTAAGTCTCAACCAAACCTTTACGATGCCGTCAAGACCCATTGAAAAAGTGGGTTGTAGTCACTGTATCATCTCCCTTTCGTTACTGATATTCGCCCCTTTTCAGTACAAATAACGCTAGTCAGTCAGTTTTGTATCAACATCTGTACCATCATAGTATATCCACATCATGAAATAAATTTAACTATAAATAAAAAAAAAAACATAAAATTTAGCATAAAATAGAATGCAACTGTTAATGTTACTTTTTATTACGGTGGTGAATTTTGAGGCGCTCGACAGATACTATCACGTATGTGACTACGGGAGACAACAATGGACTCATATATTATGGCTTTGATTGAAAGAATGCAGATGATTAATATCCTCACACATATTGTCTGCCCTGTCACGTCCCCTTTGATATGTTAATTAAATATATAATTTTCTTTATTAAAAGTGTACACCAGAGAATAGCGCTAAAGCCCATTTTGTTAGGTTTTCAGCAAATGACGTGGCACCTTGCTTTGCGCCCCCCCCCCCCACTCCGAATTCCTGGATCCGCCCCTACCCATACACACTGGGGTTTGATTTCTGTTGATGCTCTCGTCGTTGTTTGTGTTGTTGTGACCCACAGGATGTAGCTGGAATTCCTGCTGGGGACAAGCCAGAACACATCCATCTGACGGGGAAGGATTGGTGATGGGTATGAGATACTCTAAGTTTTTGGATAAAAACAAAATAAAAAAGGGGGACATTGGCTCTGGAATTTCAGGTAACAAACACAGCAAATTGTTATTCGTTAAGAAGCTCATTCATAATCATCTCTAGATTGCAATATGTAAAAACGAAAAATAAATTACAATCGTTAAGCACAGAAGTCGAGAAGAAGTGTATTAGTTCTGTCTGTGTGTGTGTTTTTTTGTGTGCTGCTGCTGCTTTTTTTTTTAAGGTAGAAGTGTATTCCGTTATACTCAATTCTTTTTTACTAGCAAACAATATGGAAGCATTCTTAATTTAGTATACTTGGTTAATCCATCGTATGATATATTCCGAAGTTTCTTGCAAAGCTGTATCACGAGTTAGATGTATGTGGTGTTTCAAAAAACATTTTCCTCTTTTAATCATTAATAGTTCAAAAATTATTCATCCGATAAAACTGTTATTCATATGAGTAATAGCTGAATAGTTTACAATTTTGATGGACGTAATTTAAATGTCACAGCATAAATCAATTTCATTAAATCTAAGATTTATTTTGAAGAAAAGTTTCAGATTTTGGTCAAATTTTAACCCACTCTACAAAAACTGAACTTTGCACAGGAACCAATGATGTGTATATGAGTATGTGCTGACAATGGTCCTGAACAATGGACATGTCTGAACAACCTATTGACTAGGCGTCAGTCTCACACTCCAAACAAGGCGCATGAATGCTTAACCAATAATTCACGAGGCTTGCCCTGGGCGCTGCTAGTCTGAATTCATGTACGGCAAAGGTTAAAATGCATATGCACATGGAAAAAGTAAGCACGTGTTGCCATTTACTTGCAAACACCACATTTCATTCCAGCTGGTATTCTTAACGTATCACTGGATTTGGGATATAAATAAGCATAGATGATCTAAAATTCTTCAATTGAATACAATTGTGTTCTTATAGTCTGACAAATTTGTTGCATTTTCGAAAAAAAAAAGAGATCACTTTTGATGAAGAGTTCAGCAGCATTTTCTTTGGCGCGATTTCTTTATTTAAGGCTCCACATACACAATTGTATACTCTAATCAATTTTCTTTGCTTCCTGTCACCATGTTTACGACAGAACATAAGACATTCATTATAATTTCGTTTTTCAAAAGTAGGGAGGGAACTGTCGCGACTCAACGACGGTATCGGCAGGCGTTTGACTTTGCACAGATACTGGCAGAGGCTGAATAAAGACTAGTTGTGATAGTGGAATTTCTCATGAATAAATACTAAAGCATTAAAATCCTGGCCATTGTTCAGGACCACTCTCAATCACACCCATTGACATCTGTGCAAAGTGAAAGTTTTGTACAGAAGACTGAAAACAACAAAATCTGGAATATAACTTAACTTAATCATGGATTTTATGAATTTAACTGATATATTTTTGTTTTCATATTTAAACTACCTTAAACAAAATTATGCCCTATTCAGCTTTCAGTCATATCAATAACAGTGTTATCTGATATCAGATATATAGTTTTCGAATTATTTAGAATCAAAATTGGAAACTGTTTCTTGAAACACCTAGTATATTTTTACAGATCAAACCACCTTGATAATTAACAAAGTATCCCTAAAGTCACACAAAAAGTTGTTACCATCAATATTATCTATTATTGAAGTCTGTAACGAGGACTTTCGAATCTTCGGAAAGAGGGGGTTGATAATGATAGGTTTTTCCCCTTTCTGTTTTTTCGTGTCATGCTAAGTCATTGACATCTTATATGAAAATATCGGTATAATACATTTGCTTGGGTCAAGCTTGACGTTGAAAACGACCAGAAGCTTGCAAATAACGCATATTATATTTTCTCAGTGTCATCAAATAGAAAATACTAAATATATATATTTTTTTTTTTAATGAAAAGAATATTTTGACCTTGCCTTCCATTCTACTCAGCTTTTCTTTCCGACATCTCTCTGAATTCGCGATAATATATGTGAAATCAAATGTTGTAACATTATGGGTTTTCGCGAAGCGGTAACTGGCTCAATTCAAATATTTGCAGAGCATTTGATATTCAATGACGCTTTAACAGCATTTATTTTGTATTTTATACAAAATCATGAAATGGTCTTCTTGTCAGTATAAGTAATGAGAGCATATAGTGGATGAAAGTACTCTCTTTGAAATGACGTACTTTTGTCTGTCCTTTTCTTTTGCATTCAAGGATCACATTCACATTCGGCGTTAACAAAGAAACAAGTAAAACAATGCAGACGGGAGCTGAAGGCGTATTACCGTAAGACGCGACGCAAGGTTACCGTTGATCCACTCAATTTTATGGAACGTGTAAACCTGGATGATATTTATACCAATTTGAGTCTGATCGACCTAAGTAGCAATCAGAAAACACCATTATCGTACGAGGACCTTTTGACCAACAAGGACAATACAAACCTTTCAAAGCGCCTTCTAATAAAGGGAGACGGAGGTGTTGGCAAGACAACGCTTTGTGCTAAAATTGCCTGGGACTGGTGCCAGGGAAGAATTCTCCAGGATTTGGATATGGTGATTCTAGTTCCTCTTCGAGATGTTATTAATGTCAACAAAAGTATTGGTAGTATTGTGGAAAGATATCTCTTTGATTCAAATGAAGCAACACCAGACCTTATAGACGACTACATTTCAGAAAATCTACATAACGTTCTTCTTTTGTTTGATGGGTTTGACGAATTCAAGGGGAACCTAGAAAACGGAAGCAGCAATGACGTCATTCGCATTCTTCTATCGGAAAAATATGAGTCATGCAAGGTAATTGTGACCTCAAGGCCATGGAGGACAGATGAGTTCACACTTACCAAGAGTCTTGCTGACGCTTACACCTTTATTATCGTCGAAGGATTTAAAAAGGAGAACTTATCAACATATATTAGGAGGTACTTCTCAATTAGAAAGAAGGACGCTCTTGCTGAAAGTTTGATCGGCTTTATCGAGGAAAGTGATGTCATCCGGTCGAACATGGCACCGTTTCCAATTTACTGCGCAATGCTTTGCCTCATGTGGGAGGAACTCGAAAAAGACAAGCGAAAAAAAATAATGAAAATGCAAACCTTCTCGGAGATTTTTGGAGCAATGATCTCTTTTCTGAAAGAACACTACGCATCAAAATCGGGTGAACATTTGAAAAAGCCGGACATGGTTGAAAAGGTAAGGGAAGCTGAAAGGGCGATTCAAGACATAAGTGAGATAGCATTCAACGGTTTATTGGACAGAGTTTTTTCATTTCCCGAAGAACAATTCACAGAGTGTGAGAATGCCCTAAAAACATGTTTAATGGTCGGAGTTTTAACAATAGAAGAAAAAGTCATCGGTAGGGAGCGTCGTCAAAATATCAACACTTCATCTTTTGTTGAGTCAAAGGTGTCGTTTCCACACAAATTGTTCCAGGAATATACTGCAGGGGTATACATCAAGAATCTATTCTCCAATGATCGTCCAAAGTATGAACATTTGAAGTACAAACTTCTTCGTCGATCTCAGGAGTTCTGTAACCTACTTTACTTCGCCTCAGCGTTAGAAAACAAACTTGGCCTTGATATCATTCACGGCTTGATAGAGAAAGGTAACCAGGATATATGCATTGACGTTGCGTTTGAATGTCATACTAAGGAGGTGACCAAAGCAGTGGGAGAACGATGGCAAGAATACACTGTATCACCTAACTCGTCAGAGCATACAAACTTAGGAGTTGCGTTCATGGTGCACTGTGACGAAGTGGTGAGTGATACAACTTGATTCCAATAGCCACAAATAGTTTTAAAAGGGTAATGTAATTCTGATTGTGTCTGCATGTCTTTTACTGTTGATTAGGTGCACATCGTCAACTCTTCATTGGTGTTTTCTAATGAAGAAACTGAAAATTTCACTTAATTATCGAGTTGTAGATCATTTCGTCAAGATACTAATAATTTTCCCTCATTGTGCAGTCGTAAGGCTAAGAGAAATGTGGTTGTATACAAAGATGTCATCCAATGTGTTGTTTTCATTGCTATCGCGTATAAGATTTATAAGGAGGATTAAAAAAAAAGATTGGCAAGAGTTTTTTTGCTTTTTTTTTACGTGTGAAAACATCTACATTTCAAGAGGAGATAAGGAAAGAGTATGCTTTACACTCGACTAAAATCAGATCGATCCCGGTGTTCGTCAGTAGTCATTCAAATTTGTCCATGCCTAACATTTTCGTTCCTTCTGTCACTCAAAGTCGTCAATGACCAAGCATATGTGAAATAATTCCACTCAACTTCAAGAATATGGGGTTATCAGTTTGAGGGTCATGGTGAGCGGAATTTGGACCTATTCAGGTCAGTACTTAGCCCTCTTGATGTTATGCTCACACATTTGGCGAGTGAAATGAAACATTTTTTGTTTTTGTTTTTTTGCTACTAAAATTTCTGGGAAATGTGGGAAATGTAAGCTCTGTTTTGAAAGTGGTGCTCCTGCTAACGGGGAGGGGTTCACCGTTATCAACCATCAATATTCTTAAAGTTCATTGTACAATAGATCTGTATAATGTTTTTCGTCATCAGAAACAGGTTAATGGAATGCCTGTTATTGGGTCTCTTTACGTACAGTATAATATATACATTTCATTACATTAGTTACAGCGTAATATTGCATAAACGCTTACGTTTTGTATTAATTCCATTACATTCTACAAAGTCGACACTGGCAGGCAAGACAGTGTACTGACATGACCCAGGTCGCCCCCTACTCAAGTGGTCATTGGTACGGCGTGCAAGTTCCCAATTGTCGGGAAAGTTGTATATTTTGGGTTCTCAGTTCTCAGCAAAAATCCCAGAAAATTCTTGAAATAAGGGGTATTTTACCTTTTTTCCCCGCAGTAATTCTATAACGAGTAGTTTCCGAATCATTCCCAAACAATCCTGAAATAGGGTACAACGAAAAAGAGATTAGTTTCAAATCTCAAAAAAAAAAAATCAAAAATCTGAAATTAGGGCGCATACTTTGCTGCAGGACATTTCACCATATGTGATAGTGCACATTGCACGTCATCCTGCTTGTGTTATTCGTACGCCTATAGATACTTGTACTAAAGGGCTTTTTACACTTGTAAAATTTTGCTTAGCCCCGGACCAACGGTGGGGCTAAGGGGGGGGGGGGGGGGCCTTATCCCCACCGTTGGTACGGGACTATCCTTAGCCCACTTTCTGTTTACACTCGTTTTTGCCAAAGTGGGCTAGCCCCACCGATAGTACGGTACCCGGGGGTACTATCTGGCCCTGCAAAATAGCAGGGGTTAGCACCGCAATTGCGGTGCCAAGCAAGTGAGTGTAAACAGAACGAAAAAAAAAAAATCCTGGGCTAAGCGACGGAGACGAAGTCCGACCCTCAATGACCAATCAGAAACGAGGTAATCAAGTGCTGCCGGTGCGTGCGTGTACGTGTACAGTACACAGCGTAATTATGAATATTCATGTGATTTGGAAAGTCCGGGGCTAAGAAATACGAGTGTAAAAGGTCAGTTTTCTCCTTAGCCCCGGACAAGAGATAGTACAGGACTAATTGGCGAGTGTAAAAAGCTGAAAAAAATTGGTACGGGACTAATGATAGTCCTGGGTCAGAGAAAGTCCGGGGTTAAGAAACACAAGTGTAAAAAGCCCTTATGAGAAAACACAAGCGCTAGTTTGGCTAGTTAAAACATTCCTTTTCGGTGTATGTACTGTACATAATGCACAACACAAGTTGCAAGTAATATGGGGTTCCACAAAAGAGGAGCATCCCCCTTTTAGTATGCCGTAAATGTCGATGTTGCACGAACTTTGACGGGGATCCAGAATCGTGGCACATTCAGGTCCGTAGTTTGCCAGAGACTCTCTTTTTTATTCAAATGAAACACAGTCCCACACGTACAACGGCAAGTAAGTTGAAACAAGCAACTACTGGAAGAACGTAACTCACAGAAACCATGCCCACCAAACATTTCCAGAGAATCCATCCTCCCGTAATTAGAAAAAAAAAATACAAGAACATTTGCCTCTAGACTCCCAAATTTTGCTCGAAAAATTCACCTTGTTAGCAGGCATATGTGTTACCTCTAAGCCCAAGTTTTTTTTTTTCTTTATGTCATTACTTTTTTATGTCATTACACGCCCCTACTAATTTTGCCATTCCAATCGTATACTACCATGCTCTCGTTAGCTTGACTCTTATCTGCACGGATATCACATTTAGCCCATCACTTACTTGTCAAATGTGCATGCATGCTTCCATCCGTGCGTCAATTAACACGGTAGTTCTCACAATGAATAACAATGCATGGAAAACTGAAGTTTTGAAAAGAAGCCTAGTCAGAGGATTCATTTTTATGTTGGACAAATCACTGCCCGTCCCCATGTATAGCTCATGTTTTGGTTGGTACAGCAATGATTAACGCGTTCTACTGTAGTTTACTGTATGTGGTCAATTTATAAACTACATACGTAGTAGGTGCGACTCACACCTCTATGACCAATGTTATTTTGAAAAAAATAGCAATAGAATATAAAGAATATATAATATTATTACTTTTACTCTTTCTGCAGATTACTCTTTGCAGATGACTCAAATTTGTTTTTGTTTTATTTCGCACAATAATCCCTGTAAATACAATAAGCATAATAAATACAATTAATTTAGAGTAAGAAAATGTCGCCTAGTGGATAAAAGCAAGAAAGGTATCTCTTGATCTTCAAATAACAAAATACATGCTTTTTAGCAATTCTACTGAGGCATTCTTGCTGACGTTGTTTCAGATGGTACTCCACTCGAAAATGTTTTCCATGTAAAATTTCTTGGAATAACAGTTGATAATAAGCTTTCATGGAAATTCCATATTGACGGTATACTATGTAAAATTATTTCAAGTAATATTTGTCTGATTAATAAACTTAAATTTTGTTTTCCTTTATCGTCCCTGCTTACATTATATTCATCTTTAATACTTCCATATTTGAATTACGACATTCTCGCCTGGGGAAATTCATATAAAACACGTTTAGATCAATTACCTTTATTACAAAAGAAATTACACCGTATCATAATGTGACCGTGCACCACAAATCGAAGAAAAAGTCGCACACATTGATTTTGTGTGGAGACTCAAAAATAGGTGAAATGGGTCAACCTAACCCATCTTGACTTTTTCATATTTTCTGAAGGAGTAAGTCTTCTTTACATCATGTTACAATTTGGCATTATAAAATGTGTGTTTTTTAGCAGTTTATCTTGAACTTTTTTGGTAGAATAGTGTGATTAGATATGTGTCCCCTTTTAATTTCTTAAAAACCTTGAACACACTCTTCACTTTAAACTCAAATAACTTTTGAAAGCATGATGTTGCTGCTTTGAAAGTTGGCATCAATTATGAACAGAATGTGTTGATACGGCACTCCCAATTTCACTTTTATCTGATAATCTCTTCATTTTTTTACTCTGGTGATTAACATCCTGTTTTTTTGTTTTTGTTTAATTGCACATCATGGAATCCAGCTTGCTTGCGTCCACAATGACACGTGCTGTCTTTTTCCTTTCTATTTCCCTTCCCAATTATTTTGAGTTCATGTCAGTTGACATCGGTTCGTTTAATTTTGTTTTGTATTGCTGTCTTGTGTATTTTCTGAGGATCCCATATCGTACAAGCTTTGGATCTTAGTGGGATCCTCTATTATCATCCCCTTCCTTAATAGTTAATTTGTATTATACGCTCTATGTATAAGTAAACAAAGACATAATTGCGTTTTTTTTTTAATCTGCTATTCATTTTCATAATGTACTTTGTTAAATCACATTCTGCAATTATTACAAATATCCTGTACATATGCATTGTATATTATTTCATTTTTTTTTGATGGAAGTGAAAATAGATTTGAATCTTGAATCTTGAATCTTGAACGGTCGATTTCACTGTTCCCAGTGGTTTCTCTATTATTTAGAAAAAAAAAAATGTTTCCGAAAAAGATATATATTTTTAAATCGTTCTTTTGAATGGGCTGAGTTTTAGTTTTGATTACGAGGTAAATATCATATTAGCCACGCTTTTCTGTAATCTATAAAAAAAAAGCTCACCACCTCATTATATTCGTGTTTTTTTTTTCATATACATTTGGTATATTCCTGGATGTTTCCAAGGCCTTTTTCACGATTAATCACGAAATGTTGCAGCATTAAAGGTTTCCGTTGGAAGGACTTTAAGTTATTCAGAAGTTCTGAAAGTCAGTTGAAGGTATTCAACACAATTAATATTTTTATGATTAATTAAGTATTTCTACTATTGAAAAAGACAAAAACACAGAATGTTACATGCAATGCATAACATTGCTCATGGGGTTTTATCCTAAAGTCTGTGTGAGTTGTTTTCATTTAAATATACAAATTATTTTTTTTTCGGATGCAATATATTCAAATTTGAGTTATGTAGATTTTCAACTAATTCTAAAACGTACGAGTTTACAATACAAGGGATGTAAAGTGTTGAATGATCTCCCATATGATATCAAGATTATGACGCTTTACGTTTCATATGAAACATCAGCAGTTGTAGTTTGAAATCCATTTCATTGTATACATCATAGATCATATCAATCATCATAACGTTTCATTTTATGTTACGCGATGACTAATATTGACATTTATTTTATGTCAATATTTGTCAATGTCTGTATTTTTTTCATGTGCTGTTATACCGATGTAGATATAATTTTCTCTTTCTTTGTGATTTTTTTTCTTTTTTGTTCTTATTTCAATCATTGTTATATGCTGTTACTGAATCTCTGTTCTCATTCTGTTATACTGTATACATGCACGGACTTGCAGGATAACAGCCGATGGCTGAGCAAGTTTCCTTTTTATTACCGTGCTGAAATAAGATGA
Organism: Diadema setosum; assembly: GCF_964275005.1. Taxonomy (NCBI): domain Eukaryota; kingdom Metazoa; phylum Echinodermata; class Echinoidea; order Diadematoida; family Diadematidae; genus Diadema; species Diadema setosum. The sequence goes on from NC_092701.1 coordinate 3,808,922, forward strand.
AAATGAAAATGAAATAAAGTTACCTAACCGACAAGCAACAATTTTTGTGGGTGCACGTCACGAGACTGACACCCAAGAGTACAGCTGTGAGTACAGCTCACAGGTCATACAGCCCATGAGTTATACAGCTCACGAGCCATACAGCCCATCAGTTCGACACTAAGCCAACAAGGCCCACGAGACCGACACATTACGCGCCGTATTTATCTGTCAAACTCGTGGGCTGTTTTCACTTAGTGTCGGTCTCATGGGCTATATTTGCCTATTGTCGAACTCATGGACTGTATAATGACTCGTGAGCGGTATGACTCATGAACCTGTTTTAATGTCGAACTCGTGGGCTGTATGACTCGTGGGTGTCGGTCTACTGGGATGAACCCATTTTTATCTGTCGACAAGGATGCACGCCATGAGATCGTCACCCACGAGTCACACAACTCACTAAGTCACACAGCCCACTAGTTGTACAGCCCACGAGTACAACACTTAGTCATGAAGCCCACAAGTTCGACATCAAGTAAAATAAGCCCACGAGTTGTACAGCGCATGAGTTCGACACAACGCACAAAAGGCTCACGAGACCGATACTAAGCCAACAAGCCCACGAGACCGACACTAACGCTTAAAAGGCTCACGGAACCGACACTACGTAAATAAAGCTCACGAGACCGACGCAAGGCAAACGAGGCTAACGAGACCAACACAAAGAAGGCCAACGAGACCGACAGGATGAACGGCGCCACCAATAGACTAATTAATTGTATAGCGTGTCCATATAATGGCGTAAGGAAGATATGATATGGAAAAGGAAAGTTGCTATGGTGTTACCCCCTCAGTTGCCCTCCCTCACCCCATTAAACTGTTCAAGATCTTTAATTGTGTTTACTTGTAATGTGTGAGTGTTCGTGAAAAAATAAATAAAATTTAGTAAAATTTGCATACGATATTTCCGCATTAACTTCGAAAATGCCCAAACACCCTCATTCCCCATTCAGCAAAACACAAATCGGTATACACCTACTTAAAATAAATAAAATGTGGACGTTCAGATCAACAACCTAGAAAAACACCAATCTGTGAAATGAAGTTTACAAGAAAATAAATCAGAAAAGTAAATGGTCAATGTCCCTGTGCACGCCTGCTTTACATGATATGGAGGGGGATTGTTATCTGCAAAGGTGTTGAAATAGTATAAATTCAGAGAAAATAATGACATTGTCTGTAACAAGATAGGATTCGGAAAAAGAAGATGCATCAGTGAAAACAGGTATTTTTAATGAAAAATGTACCGTTTTGAGGAGAATAATCTTACCAACACAAGCTACAAGGTGAATTGCTGCGATATAAAACGTTTTTATCAGTTGAATCTCACACATTATAGTTACAGAGAACAGTGCAAATTGAACAGTAGGCGGGCGGGTATAAGCAGATGGATAAGATATCTAAAAAGGCGTACTTTGGCCTAACTAGTTAGATATATCAATGATTTTCATTTGTCTTCTGCTACGCTCTTTTTTATCCTATTTGGCGAAGACTCCAATCTTTCTTTTCTTTTTTCCAGGAGACCCCAACATTCTTTTACAAACGATCAAAGGAGAGTTGACAAAAGGATACTGGCAAATTATCCCTCAATTTGAAGAAAAAAAGATCATAATAAATTTATGCCTTTGAGTTACTCACTTGAAACGCTTCCAGGCAATGTTATGTTAGATGGCACCCCCTGGGAGAGGTTTAGTCCACTGAATTCTTTGGTGTTTATGTTGACAGTATATTTATCTTGAAAATATCATGTTTATTATTGTTGTATGATGGTATCCTCGAATGTTAGTATAATCTGTAAGTTGAGGGTTTTCTTTTCATTTCACACATGCATGTTCACATGCATGTTTTTGTTGTTGTTGTTTGTTTTTGTTTTTTCATTTCCAATCAAACACAGGTAATACACTTTGACACGATTAGATATATTGGAACATAATAATACATATTGGTTCTTAAAAGAACTTCATGAAAATGAAAATTGAGGCCGAGGGGCTGCTAAAAAGCGAACTTGTAGATTGCAGTCCCCTCACTTACGTTACATTACTAGAATACATTAATTATATATGACTTTATAACACAATACATTCCCATTTCCCATTCATACTTTACTTAATTTATATTGCAGTCTTAAATTTCCTCATCTGAACGAAATTCTTTTACAAACTATCAAAGAAAAGTTGACAAACGGAAACGAGCAAATGATTTCTCAATTTGCAAAAGATTAAGTTTATGCCTTTTAATAATTCACTGGACACGCTTCCAGGCAATGTTATGTTAGATGGCACCCCTTAGGAGTGGTTTTATCCATTGAATATTTTGTTGTTTATGTTGACAGTAAATTATCTTGAAAATATCATGTTAATTATTGTTGTAGGATCACATCCTGCAATATGGGTATATCAATAAGTTGAAGTATTTTTTCTCCATTCACACTTTACTTATCTTTACCACACTCTTAAGTTTCCTTATCTTGCTTGGGTAAATACTCATCAGCATTTGATTGAAAAATCGCACTTGTTACAAAAATTCGGTTTTGAGAATCAACATACCACTTACATCCATGTGGACTCATTAGCGAATTGTTCTCGAATGGTTATGTTTTAAAACTTAAAGATTTATACTTATGTCAATTACGACAATTTCATTTTAGAAAAAACAAAACTTAAGTAATATATGATGATGTGTTTTTCTTGAAAATGCCAATTATCATAATGTTTCCATCAATTAAGGAAATTTAATTAATTTAATTTACCTTCTATTATTCTGGTAAGTTGGCACAGTCGGTAGTGCGTCTGCCTTACGATCCTAAGTACCCGGGTTCGAACCCGAGTCTGGACCTAGCAATGCTGTGTAATAATACGTCTACTCTAGCAAGAGACAAACACTCTGTCCCTCGGATAGGACATAAAAATGGAGGTCCTGTGTATGAGAGAGACACAACTCATACACGTAAAAGATCCCGCTTCATTCATTCATCGCAAAGAGCAGGGTGTTTAACCCGGTGAAGTGGTCCCACCTCACATTCAACTGGACCCCGTAGAAGACCAGCTTAGCGTTGCTGAATATTGGCTGTCCAGCCATCTTCTCAGTTTTGATTTACACAGGACAAAGCTTTTGTGCCCAACTTGGTGATTTAAAAACCGTAAAAAGTCTTGCTGTATTCAAGAGAAAATCAAGGACAGTTTTGTTTGGTTTTTAGATAACACTTGAAGGAAGCCTACACATTTTTAATCTCATTTGCATAATTCTTTTTATGTTTATTACAATACGATACAATACAATACAATACTGGCAATAGCACTACTTGCATTGAGGACCACTGCTACCCATAAGTAGTCCTTCTTTTCTTCCATCCTTCATCGTTTTCCCGTCCTTTCTTACTCTAACCTCCCTTCCCATTTTCTCTTGTTGTTTGTCCTTTCTCCTTGTTAACAGTGAGCGCTTTGAGCCTGTGTAGTGTTTTTGCCCTTTTTTCTGCATCACAAGTTCTATCTTTGAGTGACCCATGCTTTTATAAACTTGTCTTTCACGTGGGCCTCTCTTTTCTAATGACACAATCATTTGGAACATTAGGTCCATATATATTTTTGTGATACAGTGAACGTTTTTTCCCTTGAACTTATATCAACAAAAATGTGCCGTAGGAAGTACAATCTAATTTGAATAGAGTTGAATTGAATAGATAAAATCTGACCAAAAACAACACAAATGAATACGCAAAATTTTGCAAATAGGCGTGACTGCTATGTATCAAGTGCAGCATCATTGAAAAAAAAAATAATTTTCGTATCATGATGACAATATTTCAAACACTTTCAAAATGACGTTCATTCGTTATATTCTGCATACCGTTCGCAAGTTAATGAAGCTGTTTCTAATATCAACTAGCAACTCTTGTGAAGTGTGAATATCGTAATTTACTGAGTGTTACGTCTTCCATTTAATTATTCATTGTTTCAACTCCAAAGCAACTCGTATGTCATCTTTTGTAAAAATGTTTGCTTTATAACCAATTTTCATTTTGCAACAATTTCTATTCGTTCCCATCAGCGATCACTGTCCATTCAAGATATGACCTCTGGAAGCACTATGTCGCATGAATTGGCGGAGAGTATCTGTTCTAGCCGTGTGTTGAAGAAACTCACGATATTCCACTCACAATTCCACATGGATTTCTTCAAAATCCTCGGCGCAAGTGATTCAAATTGCACGGTAAGACCTTTATGCAATATCTTCATTTGTAAAGGTATTCTTTGCAGCTCAAGTTCAATTGTTATATGATGTTATTTTGTAAATAGTAATTCTAGGGTCTTGTTTTAGAACATGATCCCATAAGTGAATAAGATAACTCAAACTTGTTGCTATATGAGCCCCTGCATTGCAAAAGCAAAAAGAAAAAAGAATGTCCAAAATAGATTTTTAGTTAAGGGCAGCTCCTAAACATGCTGAAAGAGCAGGCTGTAAGTTTTAAAATGATATATAACTCAATTCAGATTGACTCACCTAACACATCTGAATACATTGTATTTTGGAGAAAGCACACACTCTGTAAAGTGTGAACCGAGAAACAGGCTTTGAAGGACAGGGTCTATTCAAGCGCTTAATCTTTTAATGCCGAACAGTGGTGGCTGTGCGATGAAGGGATGACAAGAAAAAAAAAACAGATCGTAAACCACCGGAGCAACAACAATGGGGAGATTATCGGATTAAGCTGAAGTTGAGCATGTATATTAACACATTCTACCCATGATGCCTACTTTCAGTACCAACTCAATACCATCATCCTTTAAAAGTCATTAGAGGTGAAAGTGAAGAGTGTGCAAAGGATTTTAAATCACACCTGATTTCAGGGTATACTCTACAAAAAAAAAAAAAATAATGTAGAAAAACCTCTGGAAATCACCTTTCCCGTTCATTCTGTGAGAAGGGCAGGGGCGTCGATCCGTTTCACGATTGGGGAGGGAGACTTGGAGTTGGAATAACTGTGCGAAGGAGCGGAGCAACCAAGTGTGGGGGTGGGGGTCTGGAAGAGGAGGATCCCCCTCTCACACAAGGAAGATTTTGAAAATTTGAGACCTGATCTGTTGCACCTCTTTGGCGAATTGTTGGGGTTTTTTCTATTAAAAAGAGTCACAAAATAGATAATCACAGACAATTGAAAGACGAAACTGTGGTTCGTGTCCGGCGTGAGCGTCATCCAATGTGTAGGCCTACTTATTGGTGCAAGGAAGTTTTCAGGTGGAAAGGGAGGGTGTGGGAGGGGGAAGCCACCTTCTCCACAAATACTATTTTGCATTTTTAGGATTAACATAAAACAATCAGATGTACACTATTGTGAATATTCGGGGAAAAATCCCCAGACGGTGAAGAGTCGAAATCAATGGATAAGAACCCAATGGGGGTAAATTGAAAAAGTAGGGAGCTTTGGAATTTATTAGAGTTAAAGTCACAGATATGGTGCACAGTTTTTGATGGATTTCGTCGGTATGTGTGGATAATTTTGAAGAGGAGATGCAAGAAAACAAGGAATAAGACAATAAGGAAATAGCTATTTTTTAGGTCATTATCATCAATGATAAATATAATTTCCGAGTGCTGAAGAATAACAATTATGAAGGTGAATGATGTGAGCTCATATCGATATGGAGCCGCTGCATGTTGAAGATCCCGACAACAGTAAATCATTCCATTCCAGACAATTCAAAGCAAAGAATGGTTTGCATGGGAAACGTAAGAGATTCAATACGCAGGTACGTGCATGCATCACGATCACCAATGAACTCGCTGAAGTGACGAAAAAGATTAGGAATTCCTTTATAATGAAATTGCAACTTTACTCGATTATCTGGTGTGGAAGCTTTAGAGAAGTTGATTGGTTTGGAGGGAGACTGCAAGAGTTCATTTTGCTATAGGGTAGTTTTCCCGCTACCACGTAAAATGGGTGCACATCACGAGACCGATACCCAAGAGCCATGCAGCCCACAAGTCATACAGCCCACTAGTTATACAGCCACGAGTTGGTCACTAAACAAAAATGCCCACGATTTTGACATCAAGTAAAAAAAAAAAAAAATGTCCACGAGTTACACAGCTCATGAGTTCGACACTACGCACAAAAGTGTCACGAGTCCGACACTACGCAAACAAATTCAACAAGCCCGACACTACTCCTAAAAGGCTCACGAGACCGACACTTGGCAAAGAAGGCCCAAGTCCACCTTTAGACCAATTAATTGTATAGGTTGTCCAGATATTGGAAAAAGGAAGACATGAGAGATGGAAAAGGAGAGTTGCTAGAGTATTACCCCGTTAGTTGCCCTCTCTCACCCCTGAACTATTCAAGATCTTTAATTGTATTTGCGTGTGTATTTATGAAAAATAAACAAAATTCAGATAAAGTGTGCATGATATAATTCTTTATCAATCTCAAAAATGTCAAAGCAGCCTCGTTTTCCTTCACGCAAAACATCTAACGGTATACACCGATACTTAGAAACAGAAATAAAAAAGGAGTGGACATTTAGATCAACCAACTAGAAAAATATCCGGCTGTAAAATGCACTGACAGGAAAATATTCCACAAAATGGTCAATGTTGCAGTACAAACCCGCTTTACATCGCATTTTGTTTAAATTAATTATGAATTTTTGGGAGGGGGCTTCAAAAAACTACAGTTGTTTTGGACCAGGGGGACAATTCCCTCCCATCCCATCGAAAGGGAGACAACAGACGGGAAAAGATGAAGAACAAGAGACAGTAATTTTTAGAAATGAAAAAAAAAAAATTAATTACTGAAGGCCGTGTAACACCTTTCCGGGCAAGCTACGCGGGCTTGTGGCGAGGTGGTAGTTTCCAGCAGGTGGAAGATTTTCAGCGGGCGAACAAGAATGTTTGCAATTTTCATTCATGCCTTGTCATACCGTATCTGGGGAAGTTTTGCGGCTTGACTTCCGGGGAAACATTACTCCCCGGAGCTCTCCGCAGTTGGTCCGCACCCAGTCCGCACCTGACAGTATCTAGCGCGTATCTCGCCTGTAGTTGCCCGGAAGTGCTCACGCAAGTCCGATTTAACCGCAACCAAGTTTCGAGCATGACCAAAACTTTTTCCGGGTGAGTCGCGGGAATACCCGTTGAGGTCCACGCAGATCGCCAGTAGGAGGCTCTTAGCGGCAGCACTTCCCAGGCAACTCCAACGCAGGTACTTCGCAGTCCCGTATGCAGCCAAGATAATACAATTATGTGGGATTTCAGCCATTCCATCAGAGGAATTCCTTCACTGAGTTGTCAGCCCCCACGCGACTGGTACAAAGGTCAGACAGTATACTCACAAGTATAATTTAAATAGAACGCGTCCAGGAAGTAAGACACACGCGCTGACTCGCCCAAATCCTTCTCCGCCCTCAGGAATGTCCGGTATGCTAGAAAATCCCTACACGTCACAAGCCCGAGTAGCTTGCCCGGAAAGGTGTGACAGGGCCTAAACACGGTTACGGATAAAAAAAAATATGCGTGCGCACCTCCGGGCGACTACGGTTGAGATACGTGCTAGGCACTGTCATGTGCGGATCACCTACGGGGACCTCCGGGTAGTCAACATTGTTCTTTGCAAAAGGTGTGACACGGCCTTGACTCAAATAACTTGTTTCTGGACACTCGCATGTGTGATCTTTTTAACACAAATGACAAATGCATTCTAAGATTAGAGATTGGTCATAATATGTACTTTAACAGAAGGTTAACGACTTCACTGTTAACTATAAACACAGAAAAGAATGTGGCTACATTAATCACCAGACTGCAGTGCCTCAAACGAGACAATAATTCGTCTATTTTTGGAAAGTGCACTGATTGCCTGAAAATAAAGCACGTTAGATAGGTATCGGATTGAATCATGACTGGCGGCATTAGCAACGGCGTAAATCCGTACTGAGAAGTGGGGGAGGGGGAGGGTGGCTGCCCCCCCCCCCCCGCACACACACACACACACACACACACAAACACTTCACAGGGATCGAATGTTTGCATCCCCCACTCTTTCGCCTGAAATATGAAGTGGGAGGGAAGTGGCAGCAAAAAATATGAAGAATTCTTGTTCTTTGCATTTCGATGTTGTAAATGGTGCAATTTGATGCATGTTTTTGCATGTTTTATTGACTTTAAACAGTCCTACTTATTGAAGGTGCCAGTAATTTTTGATGTAGATAATTATTTAACACCTTGCCTAAAATTGTTTCATCAAAATAAACTTATTGCATTAATTCTTACACTGACTGTCATGAACGCGACCGGGCCTGAGCGAGATTTGCGATCTGACGTTGCATTTTCAGAGCAGTGACAACGATTGCAAATATCACTCATAGATGGGAGGAGACTTGGCCCGATGGGTGTGTACATTGCAATGGCTTTTGATATTTAGTCTGACATGCGATTTCTGGCCTGAAAATGATTTCTTCTCAACAGTCGCTGACTCAGCATCATTATGTCGGGTAAAATTAACAAGAAGTATGCATAGTATAAGTTTAATACCTACGATCCTCACTTTATTTACATGTATTTATTTTTTTTTTTTTTGGCTCGTCACTCTTCAGACTTTTGATCACATTATGTACAATCCAAATATCATTTTTACGGTGTCATGCACCAACAGAAGACCTGTCATGCACAAAATCTGTCATGCACCGACATAACATTCTTGCATCAGCACCGAATAAATCAGCTGTTCAACGCCATGTTTGCCAACTCCAACTCTCATGTCCCGAATGGACACTTTTATTCCACCCCACCCAGTTTTACCAAGGCACATCACGGTTCTCCGTCACACCTCCCCCCAACAAGAGGAAAGTTATGAATGTAACTTTTCGACTATAAACACCTTCGTTGTACGGCTTACTTTTAGAACAATATATAAAAACTTGACAAGCCCCCTACAAAACATATAGATAAAATAATCACGCAATGTGTCTACAGTAATATACATGTGAAGCTGTGATCAACGGGTGCACGTACGGGTGCACATAATCCGGAAAGATTACACCAAATGTAATCAATTATTTCTCCAGTAGTATCAATATTTTGACTGAGACTGTGCTTTCTGGTAGTCTCGACTGTAATTATATTCTCACATACTTGACCAATACACTTACATATCTTCGGCATGTATAGTATGATATATATATATATATATATATATGAAGAGTTTGTTTCTTTTGAAGGTGAGGTTTGTATGTGTCATGTTATAATCTGTCAAATATTCTTAACAAAATATTTTCATTTGTTTACTTTTTTTTCCACAATATGTGTCATTTGTGTACCGAGCAGTTCTTGAAACACCATCACACATCTCTGTACAGATGTTATGAAATAGCAAAAGGTGCATCAGGCTTTTGAAATACTTAACAAATTTCTAATTCTCTGTGAAATAATTCCTGCATGGATGAGATACAGTAATTGTGTCAGTCTTAAGATAGGCAGAAGTCAAGTACATTACTTAAGTAGTATGAGGAACTTTTTCCACATATTTGCTAGTTTGTTTGGTGTTGTTTTTTTTTTTCTTTTAAAGCATATTTGTCCTAAAAGCAACTACAAAGGGCAGGAAAACAATTCCATTAAACAGGACCTTTGGTATTGTCACAGAAAACATACATTATATTGCTGGTATGATACTTGGGAGAGGATAAGCTTTACACTTCTCCACTTCACTTCACTTCACATTTATAACGTCGAGTACTTGAATTAACTTATCTTTGTTTGTATACGAGTGACTTTTTTTTTTGTTCTGCAATTTGAAAGCACCATATACACATCTATACAACTGCAAATACAAGAAGAGTATCAACTCAGGTTAATTAATGACCTCTGACAATTTACAGCATGTCCTACGAAAACACACACACACACACACACAAAAAAAAAAAGAACACATTATTTTATAATGTGAAGGATAATAAGAATCCCAAGGGGAAGAGAGCTAGGATACCACACCCACATAGTTTCACAAGCATGAATGAACAAAATTCCTCAACCATGATCTAAAATACATAACATTGGGAATCAATAAAAATTTACACTTTTTTAGAAGCAGAGCCATAAATTCATTAAACTATATACAATGCAGGCCTAAAGCTGAGGTTTGAATTTCTCCTATAACCTGCATATGACAATAATATGTTGTTAGCATTTGTCATTTTGTTCACCAAATTTGGCAACAGTCTTTAAAACACCACCACGACGTACATGTACATACAAACATTTTGTATTTCTGCAAAAACAATATAGACTGGTGACAAGAGGTGCATCAGTGACTTGAAATAAATCACATAATCTTCAATTCTCTACACAATACGTAATTCCTGCGTGGGTATGAATGCAATAAGTTTTACCAGTCTAGGTGCAAACTTTAAAAGTGTGCAGAAATCGACCACACAATGACTGGAGAAGTATAAAGACCATTTTCCGTTTGTGCTTTTAAAGTTTAAAACTATGAATGACTCCACTTCTCAGATTGGCATCTGGTCTGATCTCATTACGTCTACCCCCCCCCCCCCACAGTTGATTCAAAGTTGTTAAATGCAAATTATAGTGAAACATTATTACTGGTACATTGTAAGTTGCAAATACTGTATTGGGATCATAACAAAACATATGTGACCCTCCATCACACAAACCAACAAAAAGTCGCCAGACATGAATTTTTGGTTGACGGCAGATTCTGAAAGAGCAGCTATTAAATACACTATAAGTCAATGCAAACGGACTTACCTACCCTATCTACATATTTCTAAAAGGTTGTCTCTGGCAGCATCAGCATTTTCTCTTTAACTCGGCTCATTCTTGGCTAGCGTAGGTTTCTGTTCAACGCTGTCAACGGGCTATCCGGGCTAAAATTGTCATTCTGATCGATGTATTCTTTTGGGCACCCAGCTCATTCTTGACTAGCCCAGGGTTCTGTCTGATGCTGTCAACGGGCTATCACGGGCTGTCATTCTGATCGATGTATTGTCTTAGCCACACATCTCATTCTCGACTAGCCCAGGGTTCTGGCTGATGCTGTGGATGGGCTATCCCGGGCTCTCATTCTGATCGATGAATTCTTGTGGCCGCCCAGCTCATTCTTGGCTAGTGTTAAGCCTATCTGGCCGATGTTGTCAACGGTCTGTCACGGGCTGTCTCTCTGATCAATGTACGGTGAGTCTACCTTGTTCCCTAACCGCACCAGCGACCCAAACACGTCCGTACTGGTTATCGTCCCGGCCGGAGTTACTTGTTCCATGGTTTCTGTGCATGTTGGCGTGTCCACTTCCCTGACATATGAATTGAAAGATACAATACACCTACACCGCGTTAATAAAACAAAGTCATTGCTATAATTCGATAAACAGAACACAGCATTACATGACGCGACTCCTATACTTAGAACAAGCCTGAAAACATACTGAAAAAATTTTGACCTAGGCCTACTGGGCTGTAGACACACCTCTATTGGCTGTAACGTTAACACTAACAACAGCTATAAACTTATAGAACAAGTTTCCTTATTGCATGTACCGGTATAGGCCTTACCCCGGGGCGCTCCTTGTACACAGTTATATCTTTGTGTTCGGGCTGTGTGTCGGAGTTAGTAGACTCTACTTTTAATAGGCATAAACGTTACACGCAGGCCTAAGTACCAGGTAACTTAGCCCAGCCTAGTCGCTGTACAAACGTGACAGCCATGCTCTGCATGGCGTCTGTTCGGGCTAGCCCAGTATAATTGCTATGCCAAATTTCTAATTGTAACGCTAAAGTGTTAACGTTAGGCCTAACATTGTTAGATCTGCATCAACTGTACCTGGTAAACATTACACAAGATAGCAGCTTCGATAAAATTAGATCTAACCGTTAAAGGTTAATCACTGACTGAAAACGAAAACTGAGTGATGAATCTAACTTGATTTTGTACCAACGAATGTCATCTAAAAATGAGATGAAACCACATTAAAACTAAAAATCTTACCTTTCTCCAAATTGTGATGACTGCCGTGGCGAAAATGGAATTGACAGTGACACGTTTCCAGTCCACTTTGACAAAATTAATGTCTGACGTTACCAGGTGCCGTTCGTTATGGGTGTGATGCATAGACCAAGAACGTTTCTACTGTGTGTATTATATGTGTGTCTACTAGCCGTCTGCTGCTGCATGCATGGTATTGCATTGGCACTCTGCCCGCTGTGGTGGGAGGTTTGCATAGGCAGGCGCTAGGCAGGCAGCATAGCACAGCTAGGCTGGCAGCATAGCACAGCTAGGCTACATAGCCGCGGCGCGTTTGAAGTTTGAAGTTTATTTGAACAATTTCTAACGACCCCTTTCGGAGTATGAGAAATGAACAATGTCTTTGTAACAGTAAAATACAACCAACATGATGTTAACAACATATATACATAGTATTACATTTATGAACAAGTATGATAATCATAAAGTACATTGAAAACACGATGCAAAGGGATGCCTGACACAAAAAGGACATCAAGGTACCCATGTACTCCCATATATGTGTATATACTTTAGCATACATAAAACATGTATTCATATAATTATGCATGTACACACATACAATAAAATTTCCAGGTCCAGAAGACCTCGCTGTAACAAGCTACCACTGTAGTTCTGTAGTGTACCATATTTTTAAACAGTCGTGTAAAAAGAAAAGGTTGTGAGTCCTAGGGTTGTAGTAATTAGGCTATAGATCTGTTACTAGCTTTCAAAATTCAGCTAATCATTTGACAGCTACAAAGATATACCATTTTCTAAATACATGGATAAAGTATTTGGGCATATATACAGTATGGTAAGTGGAAAATGAAATCATGAATGAAATCATGAAAAATGAAAATAAAAATGAAAATGAAAAATGAAATCATGAATCATGCCGCGGCGGTTACATACACAAGATTCCCATGTGGTGGTGCAACAGTGCTGCAGTACTAGTATGTGTGCGTTTACGCGTACGCATATCTGATCGAGCGCTAAAATTGGATGGTGGCAGCTGTCAGTTGGCACGCAGCCAAGAGAAGTCGTTAGTCTACGATAAAAACAATATGTACTTTTTATTATCACAGCAGTAGAAACAAATATAATATTTTTGTACCAATACCACATTTTTGGTGATTCTTACATCTGGCATTCGAATATACAGCAAGGGGAAAAATGAAAGTGGACCGAAAGATATTGTTTGACCTGCAGAAGTACCACAAACAACACTCGGGGACTGGGTCGCATACTAGCAAATGGTGACGAACGGAACCATTTCGATTGGAAACCATTTATAGGTGCTCATCGGAACCATTTTGCGAGAACCATCTGATGAGAACCATTTTGGAGCCGACGAGAACCATTTGAGAACCTTTTTTTTTTTCTTAGAGTGTAGTACTTTCTCATACTTCCTAGTATCACTCACATAATATGCTGTTTTGTTTAATACAAACATGATTGACAGGAATACAATTTCTTCCTTCACAGATCCTTGGGAAAGGAAGAAAACTAAACGAGAATACATAAACACATGTATACGTTGTCATATACACAAAAAAAAATGAACATCAGTTTCTTGTCTGTTTTGAGTCTTGTTTGAAATGTTCTGCTTGATATAGGTTTCACTGTAGATTTGAGATTGTTATCGTTCGGCAACATTATCAGCGCGTGCACAGTTTCAAACTCGCGACAAAGCGTCTGCTAATGTGTTGTCCTTTCCTGCTATGTGCACAATTCTCAGTGGGTACGGCTGGAGAATCAAACTCCAACGGAAGAGACGCTGATTTTTGTGCTTGAAGCGTTCTAAGAATGTCAATGGGTTATGGTCAGTGTACACCACGATGTCTCTTCCACCGTCCAAATACGCTTCGAAATGTTGCACGGCTAGAACGACACTGAGACATTCCTTCTCCACAGTTGAATACTTTTGCTGATGGCGATTCATTTTTTTTTTTTTTTAGAAGAAACACACTGGTTTGCTGTGTCCGTTGCCGTCGTCCTGAAGTAGCACGGCTCCTACTCCTCGGTCACTAGCATCCGTAGCCAGCTGGAAGCTCCTCTCGAAGTTTGGTGCGATGAGCACGGGATCGTTCATGAGGACGACTTTCAGCTTCTGGAACGCATTATGGCAGCTCGCCGACCACTGGAACGTTGTACCCTTTGTCAACAGGTCCGTCAAGGGCACTACCAAGTGACTGAAATTGGGAACGAATCTCCGGTAGAATCCGCACATTCCCAAAAAGCGCTGAAGCTCCCGTTTGGATGCCGGCACTGGGAAGTCCACGATGGCTCGGACCTTGGCATCTCGTGGTGCGACGCTTCCTCGGCCTACCTTGTGACCTAGGTAAGTCACACAAGCTTTCCCAAACTCGCATTTGGCCAGATTCACCACGAGTCCTGCATGTGACAACCTCCGGAACAGCTCTCGAAGATGAGCAACATGCTCTTCCCACGTATTGCTGAAACCAACACATCGTCTATAGACAACACAGTTATCATGACTAGCAATAACTCGATTCATCATCCGTTGAAATGCGGCGGGGGAGTTTTTCATCCCGAAGGGCATGACACGACACTGGTATAACCCGGAGGGCGCGACAAACGCCGAGATCTCTCTTGCATCCTTGTCTAATGGCACCTGCCAATACCCTTTCATAAAATCCAATTTGCTGACATGCTCAGCACTTCCTACCCGATCAATACATTCCTCAATCAAAGGAATCAGTCTTGGTTATGGTATTGACCTTCCTGTAATCTATACAAAACCTGGACGTTCCGTCAGACTTTGGGACTAGCACTACTGGGGAACTCCAGTTTGAGTTACTGGGCTCGATGATTCTATCTGCAAGCATGAAATCTATCTCCCTATACAGCTGTTCTCTCTTAGCAGGATGAATCCGATATGGATGCTGCTTTATGGGTGCACTGTCACCAACATCTACTGTATAAACAGTGTCTTTCGCACAGCCCAATTTATCACCGCAAACCTCCGGAAATTCCTGGAAAATGCCGACAACATCTTGCCTCTCCGAATCAGACAAATGCCTGAGCAGTAACTCTAGATTTTCTAGTGCCTTTGAGTTCTCTACTCGCGGAATCATTCCTGACTTGAAACTCACACTCTGAGAATCTGGAGCATCAGGTTCAAACTCTTCTGCACTTTTCTCAGCACTGTGTAGGACACTCTCACTCACAACTGCACCTATGTCTTCTACACGTTCATGGTATTTCTTCAACATATTAACGTGACACACTCTCTTGGTTTTTCTACGGTCAGGCATGCTCACCACATAATTCTCCTTCCAAAGCTTCCTCTCTACTACATACGGACCACTGAATTTAGCCTTCAATGCATCTCCTGGCAATGGAAGTAGTACCAACACTTTGTCTCCCACCTCAAACAGACGACTCTTTGCCTTTCGGTCAAATATTTCCTTCATTGTCTGTTGCGAAGACTTCAAGTGTTCTCTCGCCACTTCATTCGCTCTCACAAGACGCTCTCTGAACGTGGAGATATAGTCTAAGGCATTGGAATCTTTCTCTTCCTCATCAGACAACAGCTGCTCCTTCACAACTTTCAGGGGCCCTCTTGGCTCATGCCCAAACACCAACTCAAAGGGGGAGAATCCAGTGGATTCATTGGGCACTTCACGAGCAGCAAAGAGAAGAAAAGGGATACCTTTATCCCAGTCCCTGGGATTATCCTGACAGTAGACCTTCAACATCGTCTTAAGCGTCTGATGGTACCTTTCTAAGGCCCCCTGTGATTGCGGGTGATATGCAGACGACTTGATCTGTTGAATACCAAGCTGGTACATCAACTCCTGAAAGACACGAGACATGAAATTGCTACCTTGATGCGACTGGATTTCTTTTGGTAGCCCGTATCGAGTAAAAAAGTCAACAAGGCATCCAAAACTGACTTAGCAGTTATGCTCCTCAACGGAAATGCTTCTGCGTATCTCGTGGAAACATCCATCACAGTCAATAAATACTGACATCCCGACTTGGACTTCGGCAATGGACCAACGCAATCTACCATCACACGGCTAAATGGCTCCTCAAAAGCCGGAATAGGAATCAACGGCGCAGGTCTAATGGCATGTTGTGGTTTTCCTACCACTTGACATTCATGACACGTTCGACAAAATTCAGACACATCCGTTCTCATCTTGGGCCAGAAGAAGTGAGTTCTGATTCTACACAAAGTCTTCTTGACACCCATGTGTCCGCCCATTGGAATTTCATGTGCAAGACGTAGAATTTCCTTTCGATACGGCGGAGGAACAACTGTCTGGTCGACAATCGTTCAGTCCTCATCTGCGGGACGATATGGAGGACGCCATTTCCTCATCAAAACACCAGACTTTACATAGAAACATTCTGGCACTCCCTTCGCCCCATCTACAGTCAATGCATCCTCTCTCAACTTCAACAATTCTTCATCTTCCATCTGTGCTTTGATTAAAGCCGGCTGACTGAACACACCTTCTTCCCAACTTTGTTCGCTTTCACCTTCACTAGTCACCTTTCCAAAGAATGTGTCATCAAGAGAAATTTCACTTTCAGACTCCTTTTTCTCACTCTCTGCGTCACTTGCTTGAAATCTGGTGATAGCACATGTTGGAAATACTTCTGGGAATCCATCGACCATTTTTTCCGTTTCCTGCTCGTACACTGGGACTTCAGAAACACTCGATCACTCGACCTCCTGCAAGGACATTACCGAGCAAAAAGGAAACTCCGTCCATGGGGGGAAATGGAACAATTCCCACAATCACTTCCCCTGAAATCAGGTCACTATTCAAATTCACCCGGAATAGAGGGACCGCCTGCGTTCCTCTATTGACATCATGTATCAATACTTTTCCACCCATGGTACATTCTATGGGCATACTCTTCACATCTCCTACCATGAGGGACTGTGTAGCTCCAGTATCACGAAGGATGACAACCGGTACTCTAAATTCAGCAATGCTAACTGTACCCTTGGAAATGAAGTCCATGTACTCTTCATCCACACGACCACTTGAACACGTATCTGTCGTTTTTGAAACACTGCTTTTCACAACATTTGGATGACGCTGTTCATCACTTACACTTGATTTAACAAAACCATTGGTGGCTGTCTGGTACTGTTTCTCTTTTGTTTCAGTATCTGAACTGTTCTGTGTACGTGTGTCTGCATGGACTAAACCATGTGTTGCTTTTTGTTTTTGTTTTTCTTTTGCTTCATTCTGTTCCAGCAATCGCCTACATTCAGACTTAATGTGACCTGTTTTTCCCCACAGAAAAAGCATCTCACTTCTTTGTATTGAGGCCGTGGCGATTTCGGGCGCTCTTTCTGTGATTCAGTCTTTACTTTATCCCTGCGTTCACTATGACTACTGTGCCACTTTGAGTGTCAGGATTCCTGAACTGATCAAACTTCCTCTTTCCCGCAGGACTTTTTGTTTTCATCTTATGTGTCAACTCATACTGGTCAGCGGTGACTGCTGCTCTCTTTACATCATGTACTCTTCGATCTTCCAAATATGTTCTCAGATCTGGAGGTGTCGATTTCTTGAACTCCTCCATCAGCACTATCTCTCTCAAGTTGTCATAAGTGAGATCTACTTTCATTGATCGAACCCATCGATCAAACAGAATTGCTTTTTCTCTCTGAAACTCTACGTAGGTCTGTCCCGAACCTCTCCTATATCCTCGAAACTTTTGCCTGTATGCTTCTGGGACTAACGGATAGGCAAGAAAGACTGCTTCCTTAACTGTGTCATAGTTATTTGCCTCCTCATCCGAGAGAGCAGACACTACTGAATGTGCCTCGCCTGTGAGTTTTTGTTGTACTATCATAGACCAATATTTCTTTTCCCACTCCAAATTCCTGGCTATTCTCTCGAAGGAGAAAAAGAAAGAGTCTACATCCTCTTCATCAAAGCGGGGGACTGTGTTTGCCATTTTTGCAATGTCGGGCGTCTTCTGTCTCGACATAGTAACATTAGGCCTATCCCCTGGGACTCTACTGGCCTGGGCCTGGGTCAACTCAATTTGATGTTGCATTAACTCTTGTTCGAGTCTCAGATTTTCTGCCTTCATTTTTTTCTTTTTCTAACTCCTATGTAGCCAGTTCTAGTTGTGTGGAATGTACCCTCATCTCACTAGGTCTAGTAATAGTAGTAGCACTTGAAGCCGTTTTTTTACCAGCACTCTCAGTCTCATTTGTACTCTCACTCTCACTATTTTTGCAAAGAAAACAATTATATTTACTGGACCCAGATATTGGAATGATCTCCCTCTAGATATCACTTCTTCCTTATCTTTATTCACCTTCAAACGCAAATTAAAACAGTTATTACTTAGTGGATACACACTACCAAGTTTTTAGCAACCCTTTTATGCTCCCAGTCTTTTGTCCTTGTCCGCAGCACCAAGTCATTCAAGTTATTTCATGGTACCGATACATCTTTTAATAATATAGCATTTTTGTTATTCAAACACTGCGAGATTTGTATGCAGTCTGGATTGTGCGATATCTATGTGGTTCATTAGTTTATTACTCATCGATTTTTTGTACTTGTGTAATTTTAGTTGGTCAAGACAAACATATCCGTTCTCCGTGTAAAATTATATGCCTATGAACTCGGGAACCTACAGTTTTACAAGCTTTAAAGCTTTTATGTAGGCCCCATCATATTTCTTATACTTACTAGTGACATTTTCACACAATATGACCTTGTACATTTGTGTCAAGTATATTTTCTTTTTCTTTTCTTCTACGATCAAAAGACATGATTGTATATATTTTGTATTCTTGTTTTGTTGTCAATAATTTTGTAATGTCATCATTGAGAAATGGAAATATGAATATGAAAATAAAATTTGAACTCTGGTGTGTGTGTTCATATTCTACACCACCCAGTTCAAGCTTCTCCACCAGAACTGCAAAAATTTCTTTCTTTCGACTACACTCTCTGATATCAGCATCTACATGAGTTGCA
Organism: Diadema setosum; assembly: GCF_964275005.1. NCBI lineage: Eukaryota > Metazoa > Echinodermata > Echinoidea > Diadematoida > Diadematidae > Diadema > Diadema setosum. The sequence goes on from NC_092701.1 coordinate 3,827,963, forward strand.
ACCTCCATTAATTGGGCTTTCACTAACCTCAACCTACCAAGAGTGACGTCTTTCACAAACTCTGCAGCATCGAACTTGGCTGCCATGATTTATTCACATCTAGCTTTCCGACTACATTTCAAGACTACGTCGCTAACGCAACTTCCTACAGTACACTCCACTGCGTACCGAACTACGAGAATAGTCTAAACAATTCAGACCTGACAAACACTCGTATATCTCGAGGCCAATTTCCTCGTAAAGCCACATCTAACGATGCTAATCCAAATAACCAGAAAGTGACACACTAATCTGATAAAATGACATAACGGAAACGATAATACGTACCCTTCCTTTTCAGCAATCACTGCTGCAACCATGGTATTCAGCTAGCGAGAAGACCAGTACAAGTGCACAAAACATACTCATCGCATCGCTTCGCGAATCGCACTTCCATTTACAACCACCTGACTGCTAACGCAGCCCCATTACACATACCATGCAATGTAACGCAGTATACACTGCTACGAACCAACAACACTGTTACGTTCGCTACCCTGTGTACACATCTCACATGAGTGCGAACTTATACACATACCTCCAACGGGCATCAATCACTACAACGATGTACTAAACACCGAAATAACTACCCAAAAGACAGCCTGCTTGTATGTTCATTTCCCGGACATGTTCCCCACATGTCATGCACCAACAGAACACCTACCATGCACAGACAAAATCTGTCATACATTCTTGGATCAGCACCGAATAAACAAAACAAAAAAAAAAATCAGCTGTTCACGCCATGTTTGCCAACTCCAACTCTCATGTCCCGAATGGACACTTTTATTCCACCCCACCCTGGTTTCACCAAGGCACATCACGGTTCTCCGTCACAACGGTCATTGAAGAGAGACCTCTAGTAAAAAGCAAGCAGAAAAGCAAAAATATTCGATAGTTGATTAAATGCTTGTTAGAGTTGGAGTAATAAAGCAGAAGAGTGAACATCGCATATATGCAGTGTGTACGATGACAGGGTTATCTCATGGTGTGTTGATATCATTATATATCATACCAATCGTCCTCCACGGACCTAACCTTCCTTTCTATGTAAAAATGTGCTTGCTCTCGGTGAATACAATGGTATAAATGAAATGTCAAAATTTGCCGAGTACCGTAATTCGTCTTAACTCTCAAGAAAAGAATATGAAACTGTCAAACAGACGGTAGGGAAACGACAGACGGAGAAAGACGAATTAATCGATAATAATCTGTAGAAATAAAAAAAAAAAAGGTAAATACTGATTCAATTGACTGAGTTCTGGTGACTGGCATTTTTTTTTTGACAAATTATGATTATTCATACAATAGTCATTGGTTATAATTTTATCAGAATGTTAACAAATTTACTGTTAACTATAAGCATGGAAAAGAATGTGGCTACATTAATCAGCGGACTGCAGTGCATCGATTGATCAATAATTTGTCTATTTTTGTCATTGGAAAGTGTACTGACTGCCTGAAAATAAAGCACTTTGGATAGTTTTTTAATTGAATCATTACATACGGTATTTGACTTGTTGGTGATAGTAAGCCCTTGAAAAATAATCCTCAACTTTAATACTACAATTAAATACTTTTATACCCACCCCCCCCCCCCCTCCATGAACACAATGCTCTTTGCGGAGAAGATCTTTTAATCCCCCACGATTATCAAAATATTTTCACAATGTAAAAACACTATCAGGCCGTGGGATGAGCTTGTTTTTTCACTTGTTTCGTTCCGACAACTGCGGCAGTAAAATTTCTCAACAGCTATACGTGTAAACAAATAACCAAAGAGGCTACAGGAAAAAGTTCGAAACAAACCTTCTGTGGTATTCTGGTAATTTTGGAGGAAACAGTGAATTTTTTTTTTTGTCACTCAATATGTACACTTTGCCGTGTACGATATTCATTCGCGAACGATCATGTGATGTATGTTGTCCAATCCGAATCGAGAATCATTGTTTACATTTTTATTACGAGTCAAAATGGCTGCCCCCTGTGAGCCTGTCGACGCGTCTACGTCGTCTGCTTTTCCGAAATAATCCATGGGCCAGGCCAGATATTGGTACCACCTGGGATGGCAAAACGTTTTTGGTGTCATTTTGTTTGTCGGGCATAGATATGTTTATCAAGCTATGGTAGCATTTCCAAATGAGTAGCTTAGTCATAATAAATGAATTTTAAACCAATTTGGTTTCGTTGTTATATCCCTATACTTATGAATCGAGACTAACCGCTATACGAAGAAGAGCACTGTCTTCTGTATGTTCACAGGTGTTCTGTTGTAAACGCGGTGCGCTGAGTCTCTGTTCTAGGCAGCGAAGGGAATATCCAAAGCTTATGATACAGTGTATATCCTTTTATCTAAAAACAGCAACAACAAAAAAGCAATTCTTCGTGAATTTTACTGTAATTTTCAATTATCTATAGAGTTTTCCGGTGAAAACTCTACGGTGAAAACGCCAATACCACGCCAATGTCGCTTTATTTCCATGTAACAATGAAAGATAATGCAAAAACAATGTACCGGTACACTACAATACATTTCAATAAATAATGTTGTGAATGAACAGAGTGATTTTTGTTTAAAATTGATGTATTTGTTGAAAGGGTAGCATAAAACAGTATAGATAATCATTTTATTAAGAACTTTAGATTATGATAACCGTACATTGTTGTAAATAAAGACTAAGTGCACCGCGTGACAGCTGTGGACATCATAACCCTTTGGATATTCCCTTCGCTGCCTTCAATAAAGACTAAGCGCGTCGCGTTTACAACAGAACACCTGTGGACATACGGAAGACGGTCACAGAACTCTTACACATAGAAGAATCACTCGCCACCCGTTTTGTCGCCGTCGCTGGACTCATTGTCACGTGACGTCCGCCATTTTGCTTTAATAGCGGAACTTGTTTTGAGTGCAAATCCCAGCAGACGCTATCCACATACAGTGACTGCATGTTGTACCGTGTTTTTTTGACGTTCCGAGACCCTGAGCGAGGCATTAAAATGTCGTATTGTGCGGCTGTAAACTGCACAAATCACTTGACAAAAGGATTTGGAAACAGGTAAGTTTGACACCAAGCCATGATGAGAATAACAAGTTAATTAGTTCCCCAAGTAACGTTACAATTAGGCGGATCGGTCGTATGTTGGCTTTCTTGTGAGCGCAGTAGCAAAGCTAGTCCCAGACACTGGATTTTGTGTTTGCCGTCGACATATCTGTTTACCACCAACTACCAAAATATGCAAAATAAAAAAGATCAAGTAGGCCTATCCTAATTTAGGCCCTGGGGCTATATTATACTCTGTACGTTGTGTGTTGGGGCAAACAGCTTTGTACATGAAAAAAAGTACTATTTGTGTAAATTTGAGCTTGAGTGTAAACTTTACACGTAGATTTATTCTTTTGTAAACAGTTGAGCTAGAGTCACAGTACCAGTGGTGGGGCAGTGTTAGTGTCAGTGACAACACTACAATCTTTTAGATACTAGATTGTCTAGACTGACTGTGTACTCTAGTATTAAAGTAGAGTAGTAGTAGCAGTAGTACGAACAGTTGTAGGGTAGACTGAAGTTCCAATGATATTGATAATACTGAATAGATTAAACTATTCTAGTATATTACTCAAACTACTTACTTTATACTAGGTAATGTCAGTGTCACGTCAGTACTGAGTCTGTAGATTCTAGTTTCTGCCCAATTTCTGGTAGCCTTTATCTGTTTATTTTTATTTCTGTCTGAATTAGCTAGACCTGACTGATGCGCAACTCACTAACTTTCATTGCGCTGACATGTAAGTCTCTTCTTACAGCAAAGTTAGGGGTAATTATTGGATATAAACTGTCAGCTGCCGGTGCCTTGTTATCAATCTTATCAGGAGCTTTCCATGGACCATGTACATGCATGCAATCATCATCATGCTTGCCATAGTTGTATTGTAGGTACACATGTGTTATGATTATGAATATGAGGTCTATGCAAATCTGATATGGTAATAATTTTCACATGTATCGTATGTTCTCTGTGTGTTAAAAATCCTAGATTTCCAAGAAGGGGTGTTGCTCTTCGCCAAAGATGGATTGTGAACAGGAGAAGAGACCACTGGACTCCCAAACCATACTCTACCTTGTGTTCTGACCACTTTGAAGAGAAGTACTTCGATCGCACCGGCCAGATAACAAGGCTGCGGGCAGATGCTGTGCCAACTTTAAACTTTCCACAACATCTCATGAGGGTACATGCAGAAGAACAAATTTTAATTTTGCATGTTAGGTGTTTGAAATTTGAGTTTTAGTTTTGAAATCCATACGACCAGGAGCACACATATACCCTTGTGTGTATGTCTGCTTCAGTAACGGATTTTAATCTACCATCACATCGCATCCAGGTCGCTGATGAAGAATGCGATGACTAACCTGTTTGGTGTCTTGTTTCTAAATAATACGCTTTCCTCGCCAGGATAAAGCGTTTTGAGGTCTATTGCCATTTTAGGTTTTTATCACATTCACTTCTGTTCTCTCAAACTATATTGCAGGATTTCATTTTAAATGGTGCTTAACCTAACAAGGGCAAGTGCAATTTTGCACTACATGTGTATATGAATGTATTGCCTTTGTTATCATTGCCAAGAATGCCTTTCATATTCTTGCCAGACAGTGTCCATTATTCATGGATTTATTTTTATGTTGTTGCCACATTGCCAATTTAATGCATGTTCATGAAACATTGCTTTCGAAATATGCAATATTTGTCATACATGTATTTGCGAGACTTGTCTTGCCTACATATTGTTGTCACGTTAACATTTCGTACTATACCATAGTATGTTTTCACACTCATAAGGATTTCATTTTAAATTGCGCTTGAAGCGAACAAGTGCAAGTGAAATCTTGGATTATACAGTACTGCCTTTGATATTTTTTTTTATATTCTTGCCAGTGTCCATTATTCATGGATTTATTTTGCTGCCATATTTCTACGCTAAGTGATTGTACATGCATTTGCTTTCATGATATACAATACATGTAGTTGTCATATTTGAGACACTTGTTTTGCCTACATGTACACACTTTGAGATACGGTGTAGTATGTTTTCACACTCTTTAGATTTCACTTTGAATTTCGTTTGAAGCAAACGGGTGCGTGTGAAATCTTGCATTATACAGATGTTCATGTATTGCCTTTAGTTGATATTGTTATGCCAAGAATGCATTTGATATTCTTGCCCGACAGTGTTCATTATTTATGGATTTTATGTTGTTGCTATATTGCATGATAGTTGATTATACAGGCATTTGCTTTCGTGATATACAACATTTGTTGTATATATCTGTGATACTTGTTTTGCTTACATGTTGTTACCAAATTATGTTTTCATACTACACAGTGTATGGGATAGTTTTTGTTAAACTCATTACTAAGGATTTAATTTTGAATCATGCTGAGCTAACAAGTACAAGTGAAATCTTACATTTACAAATGTATTGCCTTTAATACGGTTGCCAATATGCCTTTGGTGTTCTTTTCAGTGTCCATAATTCGTAGATTTATATTGCCATAGTGCATGCGGATCAACACAAGATGTTTTCATACTATACCATAGTGCATTTTTACACTCATTAGGATTTTCTTTTTGAATCACGCTTGAAGCTATCAAGGGCAAGTGAAATTGTGCACTATATTGATGTATTGCCTTAGCTAATCTTGCCAGACAGTGTTCATTATTCATGAATTTTATGTTGTTGCCCTATTGCACGTCCATTATAGATGTATATGCATTTGCTTTTGTGATTACAATAGTTGTCACAAATTTGCGTCACTGGTGGTCTTGCCTATCATTTGCATAATATGTTCCTGACGTATGTACTGCCTGTGATTATAGCAGCCGTATTAGGTATGATAATGGAACGTGTACTTCAAGCAAATGGTATATCACTGTACTGTGGTTGATTCTCAGCATTTAACTTTGACCTTGATAATGTCAAATAAATTGTAAAAAATCAGGAAAATTAACTCTGTCCAACTTAACTTCCTGTTTTATTTTTGTGGGAAGACAACCTTGAAAGGAGTTCATGTGAGTTCATGTGACACACATGTGTGTGTGTGAGTGTGTGAATATATATATCTATATATATATATATATATATAGATATAGATAATTATATATATATATATATAATATATATATATATATATATATATATATATATATATATATATGTATGTATGTATTGATTGAGTACCGGGTAGTCTACATGTTGGTGCAGCAATATCATGATATCGAAAGTAAAACAGGAACCAAGTTCATGTTGATCACCAACAATTTATTTACAGCACACAAATATTTGAGCGATTCGCTCTTTCTCAAGTGTTGTTGCAAATCGCTCAAAAAATTGGTGTGGTGAAATAGATTGTCGGTGATTAGCATGAACTCGATTTCTGTTTTATTTCATGTATACAGATATACAGTGTATAAATGCCTATAGGCCTATTGCTTCCTATACCAATATGTGCAATAGTGATAACTACATTGTACTACACACTACTAATGATAATGATAACAGCAGGAATATAGATAATTAAGGTGATGTTGTCTTCCAAATTTCTAATATGTTGAACGTGTATATGTCAGATGGGGAAGATGTATTACATGATCATATCCACAAATCATTGATTTTTACAACTGGACTGACTGGAAATTTCATTTGACCTGTTTAATGGGAGAAAAATCAAAAGAACGAACACACATCTTCTTACAATATCATTGGAGGGGAAAAATGCAAGACATAGGGTTGAGAGGGGTATCAGAAAAATGGCAGGACACAGACAAGGACAGGGGCGCGTCTTAGGTTATTTTATACCAAAGCAGATCACGTCTCCGAAGTCAAATAGATCTATCCGAAAGGGGGAAAAAAAAAACACCTGTTTCAATACAGACAGCTTTCAGGGAAGAGTGTGAAATAAATAACATAAATGAGTACATGAATCTGTGGTCAACGCTGGATTGAGAAGTACCAGTTTGACAGTTTACAAGTTCAAGTAAATATCAAGGGCTATAGCGGCTGTCATACTGTCCGATCAGTGAGTTGACCGTACCGTACTCGCGAAGAGCTGCGGAGATTCCGCTAAGCAACATGGCGGCGTGTGCACTGAGGCGTCACATCCGGGGTGCGCGGTGGCGACACCGAGCTCAGCGGGTTGTGAATGGGTGTGATTCTTCTATGTGTAAGAGTTCTGTTAAGACGGTGCTCTTCTTTGTATAGCGGTTAGTTTCGATTCAGAAGTATAGGGATATGAAAACGAGACCAAATTGGTTAAAAATTCGTTTTGTTATGACTAAACTACTCATTTGGAAATCATAGCTTGATAAACATATCTATGTCCGACAAACAAAATGACACCAAAAAGGTTTTGCCACCTCAGATGGTATCCAGTGGCTAACTACGGGGGGGGGGGGGGGCATGGGGGGGGAGGGGCACGTGCCCCCCCCCCCCTCCCCAATCCGCTGGTAAAAAAAGAAAAAAAAAGAAAAAAAAAACCCTACCAAAATGGTAATTCAAGGGTTAATACACTGCTTTTGAAATCGACATGAAAGGAAGATCAAGAAAAAAGACATTTTTTCTAAGATTTCTTTTAACCATATAATTAAAGAGGTATATGTAGTGAAACATTGTTCAAAAAGCCCGGAGACGACAAAAGATTGTAATTCAGCGTGATTCCTGGTTGGCATATGGAATACAATCAGGATGTGTGCAGTGTACTCAGAACATCGGAATGGCAAAAAGAGTCGCTGCAATGTCGCGCAATGTGATGTTTGATAGGTTGTACACATTTGCTATCAAAGCTTGATCATTGATTTTGTAGTGTTGCTTTACATACTAGTCTATATCAAAATGCCTTGCATTGCCAATAATAAGACTTGACCTTGGCTATTTCCTAACTTTTCCATCTATATGAAAGACACACACTCACAAACACAAACAAATTAGGATATGCTCTATAAAAGGTGCAGAGTTTGGACATCCTTCTCCCGCTTGGTCACTTCGATGCCCCCTCGCTGGTCATACCTCCCCCAACATAAATCGACACCCTTGACTACCAGTGGCGGATCCCCTCCCTCCAAAGCGAAAAATATATACATGTAGCTACAAACGACAGTTTTTGGACGATAGAATGTCAAAATTTTCAAGCTCGCTCGCTTCCCTCGCTCGCATTTAACCGTTATATGCCATTCTCCTGATGTTACTGCCAGTAATTGCCAGCAGTTGCGCCCGGTGCGCCCCTCCCCCCCCCCCCCCCGAATTTCCAAAGCGAAAAAATATAGCTACAAACGGCAGTTTGGGGACTGTAAAATGTCAATATCTTCAAGCTCGCTCGCTTCGCTCGCTGGTATTTAATCATTATGCAATTCTCCTGATGTTGCTGTCAGTAATTGCCAGCAGTTGCGCCCGGTGCGCCCCCTCCTCTTAATTTCCAAAGCAAAAAAATATAGCTACAAACGGCAGTTTTGGGGCTGTCAAAATTTTCAAGCTCGCTCGCTTCGCTCGCTCGCATATAATCGTTATGCCATTCTCCTGATGTTACTGCCAGCAACTGCCAGCAGTTGCGCCCGGTGCAACCCCGTTAATTTCCAAAGCAAATATGTATACATGTATAAATACATATACATAATAAATAGCAACAAACGGCAGTTTGTGGACTGTAAAATGTCAAAATTCTCAAGCTCGCTCGCTCCGCTCGCTCGCAGTTAATTGTACAGTTATGCAATTCTGATGTTCCTGCCATGAGGTGCCCCCCCCCCCCAATGTCTTGACCCACGGTACGCCACTGAAGGTACCAATAACTCATTTTTCGGGTCTTGGCCCATGGACTAAAACTTTTAAGATGCGTTATGCTAGCATCGATGAAGTTTGAAAATTTCACCGCTATGACAAATCTAAGATAGACGAAATTTATTTTGGGTGCCAAAGAGTGGATCAAACTGAGTGGGGGAGACCGTGAAATCGCAGAACGAAGTGAGGCAGAGGGACTGCAACCTGATATTCAGGAACATACAGGTTAGTTTGAAGGGACGCAGTCCTCACGAAATAAAAAAATATATATATATGTTGTTGTTGGTACCTCCAATGAACTACTTTCACCAAAAACAAACTTTCAAATCACCAAATAAGCTCGTACATTTTGGTTGAAAGTACACATGTGGACGGTACAACTAGATCTACGGTAGATACCCCGTACGCGGTTTGCCCTTCACACTTTTCCAGTCTATCACAAGCGCAGCTGCAGCCCTGTCGCCGCTCATGCATGTTCTAATACATACAGATTGTAGGTAGAAACGGTTCTACACAGCTACAGGCCTGCTAGTACACTATAGGGGCGACCGCAATCAGCGTCGTCTGGTCAGGCTATCTTACATCAGTAGTTTTGCTCGAATCGTGCAGAAAATTTCCCAGGAAAATCCTTTTTTCCGTCCCAGAACCACAAAAGTATCGTGAAAGGTGAGCTGTATAGCTGAGAAATCTCGGTACAACGATGCCGAACATAAGAAACTTAGGGCCTACAAAATCTCGATATCGTGTTGTGACCTACCTGTGCGTGGACCATTTGAGAAGCGATGTTTTTACATGGACCGGCAGGCTGTGGCCCTCGGTTATAAACCGAGAAAACTCCTGAAGCCAGATGCAATCCCGACCATTTGCTCACATGAGTTATAAAACAGAAACACCTCGAGCATCGACTTCGAAGAGAACCGAGGGAAAAAAGCGTAGAGAGGTAAGGAATGTGGCTAGCTATGTTTCATTTATCGTGGGGCTGCAGCCGGGATTGGACTGCAGTACAGTGCCACTGAGCTAGCTGCTGCCAGTGCCGACTGGACATGCACGGCAAAGTGGAGCGAAATCATATCTCTACGACCCCCTGTGTTTACCCTTCCCGGCTCACGTCACAGTTTTTTGTTTTTTTTTTGTTTTTTTTTTGTTTTTTTTTTCGAAGAAAGGCGATATCTGACTACTTACAGAAATATTGAGATACAAACAATATTGTCTTTGAAGAATTCGACTCTCTCATGGACAGGTTATCTTCGGCAAAATCAGCTAGACGGAGTACTGTGTACATTAGTATGGTAAGAATTCGCGCGCGAGAGTGGTTTCTACGCTAAGAAGTATGCAACACGGACGGAAGCTAGAAAAGGACCGTGCCTATTATGTCAAGTTCATGGTATATTTGGTTTAAAAATACATATAAATTTATGTTAACAATATTAATTTTTCATGAATTATATATATCTAAGCTTGAAATATTTTGTTTGAAATAATAAAACCACAAACTTTCACATTATATGATAAAATTGCAACTAATCATTTTAACACTTAAATTGGTTTTTAGAGACACGGCTGTCAACTTGTGAGTGAGGCATGCATGACGTACCATCTTTTTGCCGGCTCTTACACGATCGCTTGCATGAATTATTTTTCAAAAATCGCGTACGGAGACAGTTTTTCATTTCCACGCGTATAAACAGGTGAAAGGTTATGTGTTTTACTCTTCTTAATTATCATTACAGTGAAAATCTCAGGACTGCTTCCCTTTAAACTTCACTTAGGTACAGACGATTGTCTATGTCTATGTTGCGTAATGACTAACGTTAGCTATGATCGTTGCTTGTGTATGTTTTAACGGGCGCTAATGCAGTAACTTAGTGTGTCTGTTTCGAATAGATATCTTGAATTTCACTATATGGCATAGCGCCATTATAATGTAGATGTAATTTTACATGTTGTTCCATGTACAGGTTGATGACAATGATGTACATTGTAACTGATATCGCAGAAATCTTGACACAAGGGACTGGATTGAAAAAGGTCTAAACTGCATGTAACTTTATATTTTCATAATCATATGGGGGGGGGGGTATTAATATTATAAACCCATCCAGTCTATTTTCTCTCAGCCCGAAATTGGCGAATCCCCCCTCAAAACACACATTTAGCGTCTCATTGAATGAACTTATTAACATTTAATAGGTCTAAAAAACAACAATGGCAATAATATAATTTGAATATTTATGTTGTGCCAAATTATAAAGCAGTGTGTGGTGGTGATAGTGAAAGGATTACTAGTATTAATGATGTTAAGGCAGTTGTTGTATTCATAATTATGATAATTGATATTGTAATCAGATGCTAAAAGCTGAAGATGTAATTTAAAATCAGTAATTGCATTGCAAGAACAAGTTGAAGTAGTCAATGATGACGATGATCATGAGTTGTAATTAATGACTAATTTGTTATGGTTAATCTGATACCTGGTATAGTATTAGGGCCTATTGGTACTTACAGGATTCGAACATTGGCAGTCAATAGTCTACCGTACATTCAAAAATATATTGAGTGTAATGTTCAACCCCTACCCCTAGCATTTATGCAATTCTGATGTTCCTGCCATGAGGTGCCCCCCCCCCCCCCCCCAATGTCTTGACCCACGGTACGCCACTGAAGGTACCAATAACTCATTTTTCGGGTCTTGGCCCATGGACTAAAACTTTTAAGATGCGTTATGCTAGCATCGATGAAGTTTGAAAATTTCACCGCTATGACAAATCTAAGATAGACGAAATTTATTTTGGGTGCCAAAGAGTGGATCAAACTGAGTGGGGGAGACCGTGAAATCGCAGAACGAAGTGAGGCAGAGGGACTGCAACCTGATATTCAGGAACATACAGGTTAGTTTGAAGGGACGCAGTCCTCACGAAATAAAAAAATATATATATATATGTTGTTGTTGGTACCTCCAATGAACTACTTTCACCAAAAACAAACTTTCAAATCACCAAATAAGCTCGTACATTTTGGTTGAAAGTACACATGTGGACGGTACAACTAGATCTACGGTAGATACCCCGTACGCGGTTTGCCCTTCACACTTTTCCAGTCTATCACAAGCGCAGCTGCAGCCCTGTCGCCGCTCATGCATGTTCTAATACATACAGATTGTAGGTAGAAACGGTTCTACACAGCTACAGGCCTGCTAGTACACTATAGGGGCGACCGCAATCAGCGTCGTCTGGTCAGGCTATCTTACATCAGTAGTTTTGCTCGAATCGTGCAGAAAATTTCCCAGGAAAATCCTTTTTTCCGTCCCAGAACCACAAAAGTATCGTGAAAGGTGAGCTGTATAGCTGAGAAATCTCGGTACAACGATGCCGAACATAAGAAACTTAGGGCCTACAAAATCTCGATATCGTGTTGTGACCTACCTGTGCGTGGACCATTTGAGAAGCGATGTTTTTACATGGACCGGCAGGCTGTGGCCCTCGGTTATAAACCGAGAAAACTCCTGAAGCCAGATGCAATCCCGACCATTTGCTCACATGAGTTATAAAACAGAAACACCTCGAGCATCGACTTCGAAGAGAACCGAGGGAAAAAAGCGTAGAGAGGTAAGGAATGTGGCTAGCTATGTTTCATTTATCGTGGGGCTGCAGCCGGGATTGGACTGCAGTACAGTGCCACTGAGCTAGCTGCTGCCAGTGCCGACTGGACATGCACGGCAAAGTGGAGCGAAATCATATCTCTACGACCCCCTGTGTTTACCCTTCCCGGCTCACGTCACAGTTTTTTGTTTTTTTTTTTGTTTTTTTTTTTGTTTTTTTTTTCGAAGAAAGGCGATATCTGACTACTTACAGAAATATTGAGATACAAACAATATTGTCTTTGAAGAATTCGACTCTCTCATGGACAGGTTATCTTCGGCAAAATCAGCTAGACGGAGTACTGTGTACATTAGTATGGTAAGAATTCGCGCGCGAGAGTGGTTTCTACGCTAAGAAGTATGCAACACGGACGGAAGCTAGAAAAGGACCGTGCCTATTATGTCAAGTTCATGGTATATTTGGTTTAAAAATACATATAAATTTATGTTAACAATATTAATTTTTCATGAATTATATATATCTAAGCTTGAAATATTTTGTTTGAAATAATAAAACCACAAACTTTCACATTATATGATAAAATTGCAACTAATCATTTTAACACTTAAATTGGTTTTTAGAGACACGGCTGTCAACTTGTGAGTGAGGCATGCATGACGTACCATCTTTTTGCCGGCTCTTACACGATCGCTTGCATGAATTATTTTTCAAAAATCGCGTACGGAGACAGTTTTTCATTTCCACGCGTATAAACAGGTGAAAGGTTATGTGTTTTACTCTTCTTAATTATCATTACAGTGAAAATCTCAGGACTGCTTCCCTTTAAACTTCACTTAGGTACAGACGATTGTCTATGTCTATGTTGCGTAATGACTAACGTTAGCTATGATCGTTGCTTGTGTATGTTTTAACGGGCGCTAATGCAGTAACTTAGTGTGTCTGTTTCGAATAGATATCTTGAATTTCACTATATGGCATAGCGCCATTATAATGTAGATGTAATTTTACATGTTGTTCCATGTACAGGTTGATGACAATGATGTACATTGTAACTGATATCGCAGAAATCTTGACACAAGGGACTGGATTGAAAAAGGTCTAAACTGCATGTAACTTTATATTTTCATAATCATATGGGGGGGGGGGGTATTAATATTATAAACCCATCCAGTCTATTTTCTCTCAGCCCGAAATTGGCGAATCCCCCTCAAAACACACATTTAGCGTCTCATTGAATGAACTTATTAACATTTAATAGGTCTAAAAAACAACAATGGCAATAATATAATTTGAATATTTATGTTGTGCCAAATTATAAAGCAGTGTGTGGTGGTGATAGTGAAAGGATTACTAGTATTAATGATGTTAAGGCAGTTGTTGTATTCATAATTATGATAATTGATATTGTAATCAGATGCTAAAAGCTGAAGATGTAATTTAAAATCAGTAATTGCATTGCAAGAACAAGTTGAAGTAGTCAATGATGACGATGATCATGAGTTGTAATTAATGACTAATTTGTTATGGTTAATCTGATACCTGGTATAGTATTAGGGCCTATTGGTACTTACAGGATTCGAACATTGGCAGTCAATAGTCTACCGTACATTCAAAAATATATTGAGTGTAATGTTCAACCCCTACCCCTAGCATTTAAGCCTTTTTTTTCCTCACAAAATCAAGCGGCTAATCATCACTATTCGTTTCTTCATTGTATTATAAAGTACAAGAGATTTATAGATTACAAACGCCTGGATCTTGCTAGGAAACGAAAGCTGAAGGAGGAGCCTAGTTCGTCAGCAGAAGCATCTGTTTCCTCCCCCAAAACGCTCACATCAAGATCAAGACTTTCTTCTGAAAGCTCTTCAGGTTCTGCTGTGTTGCCTGTAAAATGCATCATTTGCAACAGAGTCAACCTGCTCGTCACTTGCCAAGGGAAACGGGTCAATATGATTAATATTCAAGCATGAATACATTGCCATGTTACTATAAGTTGTCCATGATGAAATGGAGCAATATATTTGTTTTATATTAAGTAGCAAAGTTTGTAACATAAATTTTCTTTTTAACTTCTTTTTGATAAGGGATTGTGTTCATGTCGTATCCGGGCAATTAACCCGAGAGGGCAATTACCCCCCGGCCAATTACTGGTTGGTGGTAAGGTTAGAGTAAAGATTAGGGTTAGGGTTAGGTTAAGGGTTAGGAGTTTGGTTTAGGGTTAGGGTAAGGTTCAAGATAAGGATTATGATTAGGGCCAAGGGAAGGTTGCGGGGTAATTGCCCAGGGGGTAATTGCCCTAGACCCGTTCATGTATGTATGCGAAGAAACTTTAGTGCAAAGTTCAGATACAACATTATGTTTATATGCATTGATGCTTTGGTCAATATGATTAATATTCAAGAAAGAGTACATCGTCATGTTACTATGAGTTGTCCATGAAAGAAGAGGACCCATATATTTCTGTTTCATTTCAAGTAGCAAAATTTGCGAAGTGATGGTTTAAGGACACACACACACACACACACACACACACAAAGAACTTCATTGCAAAGTTCAGAAACAACAGAATGTACTGTATATGCACCAATGCTTTGGTCAATGTGATTAATATTCAAAAATTGACATCTTACCAAAGTTGTGCGTGATGAAATATCTTTGAAATATATATTTTTTCCTGAATTTTGAATGCCAATGTTTATGCAATATGTTTTGGCTTCTTGCCTCAGTATGTGATTGTTCGCCCTGTAGCAAACGTTTCTGCCCACTATTATGATTTAATTAGGGTTGAAGTATTCTAATAACAAAAATGTTTTCCTCAGCGTGTTTTTTTTTTTGATAAATCTGAATGACTAAAATGAAATTTTTTCTCCCACTCTGGGAAAGAAAAGATGTAACTATTATTAATACTGAGACAGAATGTTCATGTAGAAAGGTTAGTAGATGTGAGTACAAAATCAGTTTGCTAAAACTAGTACCAGCCAAATAAGAATTGTGCATAAGTTGAGTCAGGTTGCACAGATCCTCTGATATTGGAAGTTGATTGCAATGTTATCATAATTTTTAAGGCCGAACCTGTTTGATTATTTCCAAGATTTTCAGGTACACATTGCCTCCAAAACAGAATCCAACAGTTTTCACTCATGAATGCGTAAACTATAATTTTGCCTTTATTTTATATATCAGCATTTTCAAAACTTTTACACCCTTTCAAGGATATTTGGTCCATGGGATGTTCCAGGAAGTTTATTAAACTAGAAAATTTGAATGATTATTATTTTGAGCTATCTTACGTGTAAGGAAAGGAGGTAGAGTGTTCCACCATGTCGTTATGATAGCAATGAAAACTTCAGGAATTTTGATGAAGATTAAATTTTCGAAAGAACTGTATGATATTTCATGAACAATGTGATTGCCATGTGATCTAAATATATCAAAGCTTCTTAAGAAGAAGAGGAAAAAAAACAACATGTTTACTGATAAACAATATGATCTGTCCAATAGTACTGTCTCACGTGTGTAAATGAGTTTTTATGTGTGCGTGTGAGTGTATAATGTATGTCAGTGTTTGTATGCACCTGTCTATGTGTAATGCACTGAACAATACATGTATTATGTCATTGTGTGTTCATGTTTATGATAATGATTTTTTATGATGCTGATGGGATAAATGGCCAAGGTATGTAGAGTAATATTTCAATACACTTGCGTATCGACCTAGTCACATCAAGTCATCAATTCGAACAGAAAAGACTATAGAACCAAACCTTGCAAGAACTCAGTTGTCAAGACTTGAACTTTACTTGTAAGTCTTCAAATTGAAGAACTATTCGATTTTAGGTTGACATTTGTCAGCGATACTACTCTGTCATGATCCTGAATGCTACAATCCGCAGCCCCATTACGCTATGCGTATTGGGCTGCTGGCCGCATTTTAATATGGAAACCTAAAATATGGATTTGCGCAAAAATTACAGGATATTTCGAGGAGAACTTTTACAGCATATTTAGGATGTACAAAAAAATCACATTTCCGCATTCAGAAAGTAGTGCCAGTGTTGCTGGAACGAAACCCATTTTTAAGCCTCTTTTTCAGTTTCACCCCATAGCCTATATGAGAACTTCCCTATTAAAAGCGATTACAGGTATGGTATTGATGAGAACGAAATCCTTTAGAGAGATTAAAAACCAACGAGCTGCAAGAAAGTGAAGGTCCGCTTGGTTTTTTATCACATAATAGGGCCTATGTGCATCCGAAATCAGTTACAGGAATATTGAACTATATGATCCCGAGAAAACTTGTTGTTTGTTGTTATTAATGTTTGTGAAAACAGTACCTGGGTCCTGTTTCATAAAGCTGTTCGTAAAGTTACGAACACCTTATGAGCAACTGGTGATCGGTTTTGATGTGCTATACTTTACGTAATTCAGCACAAGAACTGATCACCAGTCGCTCGCTAGTCGTAATACTGCTTTAGGAACAGCTTTTTTAAAACAACCCCGACGAATTCTGTTTCAGGATATGCAGAAAACATATCGTTTGTAATGCCGTTGTTTGTATTATAAATCATTTCATCATTTCGTTTTTTGTTGGTTGGGGTTCGAAGCTGATATGCCCATGGAACAATTTCGAGTTCATCTGCTTATGTGACTGATGGGGTGAGACAACCTTTCTTTCATGACATTGAAGATTTATGATCTGGGCGCGATTAAAAGTTTCGAACATCGGGATCATGATATCGGTTAAATGAGCAATATTTACGTTCATTAATCCTTTACAAAATTGTAGGAAAAGTCTAACAGCGTTATTGTCGTATTTTTATTTACACAGACTTTCTTCGTAGCCCCTGCTTTTGTTGATTGTTATGATGGACAGTATTTTACTATCTTCTAAACGCATTTGAATTCCTTGCCAATGCGGCTTTTAATTGGTATGAACTAAAAATATGACTACGAGCCTACGAAAAGGAACGTTCACAAAATTCATAAACTACGAACGGCAGAGAGTTGAAGGGATTGATTGGTTTATCTCATATACCGATGGCTTTAATTTCACGAATATGGAAGGCGCGTTCTATCTTCTTCATTTGTATTGCACCCATATGTTTAAATAAAACTACTTAGTTATTCCTTATTTACATGATATTGTTATTTCTGATGACATGTTTTTCTTTATTTCTCTGCGTTTGTACAGATTCGCAATCTGACGATGCATTTTCAGAGCAGTGACAAGGATTCTGAATATCACTCCTCGATGGGAGGAGACTTGGCCCGATGGGTGTGTACATTGCCACGTCTTTTCAGCTTCACTCTGACATGCGATTTCTGGCCTGAAAAGTTCTTCTCAACAGCCGCTGACTCAGCATCATCATGTCAGGTATAATCAACAAGAAGTATGCATAATTCATATTTTCTATGCCTATGATCCTTATTTGATTCATTTTTTTTTCTCGTCACTCTTGAGACTTTTGATCACACTATCTAAAATCAGAATATTATTTGTACGGTCATTCAAGATAGACGTCAAGTAAAAGCAAACAGAAAAGCAAAAAATATTCGATAAGTAAATGCTTGTTAGAGGTGGAATAATGTAGCGGAAGAGTGAACATCGCATGTATGCAGTGTTTACGATGACAGGGTTACTTCATGGTATTTTGACAATACAATGAATATACTTTATACCCATCGTCCTCCATTGACTTAATCTTTCTTTTTATGTAAACGTTCTTGCTCTTGCTGTTTACACTGGTATGGATAATATGTCAGAGTTTGCCGACTACCGTAATTCGTCTTAACTCTCAAGAAAAGAAGATGAAACTGTCAAACAGAAGGAAGGGAGACGACAGACGGGGAAAGGCGAATAACAAGCGACAATAATCTTGAGAAATGCACAAATTAGATTACAGACTCAATTCACTGGGTTCTGGTCACTCGTAGTCTGCTTTTTTTTAATACAAATTATGTGTATTCATAAATAAGTGATTGGTTATTTACTTCATTAGAATATTAACGAATATTCACCTTTTACAAAAAGCACAGAAAAGAATGTGGCTACATTAATCACCGGACTGCAGTGCCTCGAACGATTCAATAATTCGTCTATTTTTGTCATTGGAAAGTGTACTGACTGCCTGAGAATAAAGCACGCTCGATAGGTATTGAATTGAATCATGACTTGTGTCATTAGACGTGTTGGTGATAGTAATTCATTGACAAATAGTCCTCAGCTTACTGCAGTCAAACACTGTTATGTTTCCCCTCACCCCATGAGCACAACGCTCTTTGCGTAAAAAATTTGTTAATCCCCCACGGTTATTCAAATATTTTGATTTGATTTGATTTATTTCTGCATAATTCCGTTACATCAAATATGATTATGTACACGACATTTATGACAAACGGTTTATCGACACATAGTTTTCACAATGTAACAACACTATCAGAACTTCACTATTGAAAGCATTTCTGGCCTTGACGATCACGGAATCCTTTGAAGATTTAAAATCACACGAGCTGCGAAAAAAAAAAGAAGGCCCGCTTGTTTTTTATCCCATAGTATGTATCCAAAAATAGTGACAGCAATTCGTACTACATGATCCCGAGAAAACTTGTTTTTGTTTGTTATTATTATCCTATGTGAAAGCAGTACCTGGGCCCTGTTTCATAGAGCTGTTCGTAAAGTTACGAAAAACTTACGAGCGACTGGTGGTATCTTCTGATGTGCTATACCTATCAGAATTTACATCATTCAGCACAAGAACTGATCACCAGTCGCTCGCTAGTCGTTCGTAACTTTAATAACGAACAACTTTATGAAACAACCCGAGGAATTATGGTTCATGTCGATGAGATTCGACAAACCTTTCATTAATGACATTGTCGATTTATGATCTGGGCGCAATTAAAAAGGTTTGAACATTGGGATCATGAAATTTGGTTAAATGAGCAATATTTACCTTCATTAATGCTTAACGAGATTTTGAGAATAATCATGCAGTATTATTGTTGTACAATGTATTTATATTTTCACAGACTTTGTTCGTACCTTGTGCTCTTGTTGATTGGCATATGATGGAGAGTAATTAACTATCTAAACTAATTTGAATTCTCTGACAATGCGGCTTTTAAGTAGCCTTAATTCAAAATATGACTACGAGACTAACAAAATAAACAGTCACAAAATTTATAAACTACAAACGGCAGAGAGTTGAAGAGAGTGATTGTTTTATCTCATATGCCGATGGATGGAAGGCGCGTTCTATTTTGTTTCATTTGTATTGCATCCATATGTTGAAATAAAACTTCTTTGTTATTCCTTATTTACATGATATTGTTGTTTCTGATGACATGTTTTGCTTTATTTTTCTGTGTTTCTACAGATTTTGTGTCTGACGTTGCATTTTCAGAGCAGTGACAAAGATTGTAAATATCACTCCTCGATGGGAGGAGACTTGGCCCGATGGGTGTGTACATTGCCACACCTTTGGACATTCAATCTGACATGCGATTTCTGGCCTGAAAAGTTCTTCTCAACAGCCGCTTACTTAGCATCATCATGTCAGGTATGATCCACAAGAAGTATGCATAATTTAAATTTTCCATGCCTATGATCCGTATTTGATTCATTTTTTTTCTCTCGCCACTCTTAAGACTTTTGATCACATTATGTAACATCTGAATATTATTTGTACGGTCATTCAAGATAGACCTCAAGTAAAAGCAAACAGAAAATTAAAAATTTTCGATAGGTAAATGCTTGTTAGAGTTTGAATAATGAAGCGGAAGAGTGAGCATCGCATTATATGCAGTGTTTACGATGACAGGGTTATGTCATGGTGTGTTGATATACTTCATACCCACCGTCTTTCACTGACTTTACCTTCCTTTTTATGTTTTTTTTTTCTCACACAAATAGTGTGTATTCTTAAATTAATGATTGATCATATACTTCATCAAAATGTTAACAAATTCACTGTTAACTATAAGCAAAGAAAAGAATATGGCTACATTAATCACTGGACTGGAGTGCCTCGAACGGTTCAATAATTCGTCAATTTTTTTTTGTCATTGGAAAGTGTACTGATTGCCTGAAAACAAAGCACGTTCGATAGGTATTGAATTGACTTGTTGATGATAGTAATGCATTGAAAAATAATCCTCAGCCTACTGCAATCAAACACTGTTGTTGACCCCTCTGAAAACCAGCCTTTTACTGACGAGAGTGTTCTAACCCGTGAGTGGAAAATAAAAATTGAATTGAAAATTGAATTGTTACGGGTTCCCCCCCCCCCCATGAGCACAACGCTTTTTGCAGAGAACATCGAGAGATAATATCCCATGCTTATTCAAATATTTTCACAATGTAACAACACTTTCAAGACTTCACTATTAAGAGCTTTACAGATATTGATGATCTCGGAATTCTTTGAAGATTTAAAATCACACGAGCTGTAAGAAAGAGACGGTCCGCTTGGTTTTTATCCAAAAATAGTAACAGTAATCTTGTACTAAGAAACATGATCCCGAGATAACTTGTTGTTGTTTGTTATCATTATCGCTCGTGTAAACAATACCTGGTCCCTGTTTCATAAAGCCGTTCGTAAAGTTACGAACAACTTACGAGACTGGTGATCAGTTCTGATGTGCTATACTTATCAAACATTTTCTTATATTCAACACAAGAACTGATCACCAGTGGCTCGTAAGTCGTTCGTAACTTTACGAATATCTTTATGAAACAACCCCAGGATTCTTGTTTCAGGATGTGGAGAAAAAATATTGTTTGTTATGCAGTAATATATATATATATATATATATATATATATATATGTATACATACATACATACATGCCTATTCTTTTACATCATTTCGTTTTTCAAGAGGGTTCGGACCTGTTATGCTCATAGATCAATTTCGAATTCATCTGCTTATGTGTACAATGGCGTTCGACAAACCTATCATTAATGACGTTGTGGATTTATGATCTGGGCGTAATTATAAAGGTTTTAAAACTGGGATCATGAACGTTGGTTAAATGAGCAATGTTTACCTTCATTATAATCCTTTACAAAATTGAAGAAATAATCTTACCGCATTATAATTCTATTTTTACATTTATTTCACCATTTCCAGAATGTTGCAGAATGCGTGCGCTCTTTCCAGTATTTAGATAGGTTAGAGGAGTCTATTTGAATGGGGTTATACATCCTTTTAAAGTTTAGAATCCACTCTTTCAGAATCTGCCCTTACTGAAAATCACTGTCTGCCGACTTTTTGTTGGTTTTGTGGTGCAGTTTCATATATAGGCTTTATGTTATTGAAAAACATGTCTGTCACAGCAAACTACCTCCCTCTGTTTTCAGAGTGACGAGAATCTGCCATTGCCTCGGTCATGAAACATGACTAATACTAACACCCATCTCGCGAATGAGTTGGCTGCACTAAATCTGTACGTAGGGAGCGTATAAGACATCCCCACAGACTTTCTTCGTACCTTCTCCCTTTGTTCATTTGCATAATTATCGACAATTTTTGCTATGTGAAATTATTTCAAGTTTCTACCAATACGGCAATTAGGGAGCGTTAATTCAAAATATGACGTCGAACCTAAGAAAGAGGAAAATTTAAGAACTACAGACCTGTACGAACGGCAGAGAGTTGAAGAGAGTGATTGCTTCAGCTCATATCATCTCATCATCTCATATGCCGATGGCTTTAATTTCGCGAATATATTTGGGGCACGTTCTATTTTCTTCATTTGTATTATTCCCAAATGTTTAAATAAAACTACTTTGTTATCAATTACTTACATGATATTTGTTGTTTTTGATGACATATTTTGCTTTGCGTCTCTGCATATTATGTAGTGTTGATGATGACAGATTTATCTCGTTCTGTGGTGTGTCAATAATTCATACCCGCCCTCCTACACAGACTCAACTGTATTTTTTATGACTATTCTTGCTCTTGCTGTATATACACTGGTATAGATGATATGTCAATGTTTGCCGAGTACCATAATTCGTCTTAACTCTCAATAAAAGAAGATGAAACTGTCAAACTGACGGAAGGGAGACGACAGACGGGGAAAGACAAAGAACAAGCGACAGTAATCTTTAAAAATGCCAAAAATTAATGATTAATTCCAATGATTGGGTTCTGGTTTCTCGCAGTCTGTTTTAACACAATCCAGTTTTTGTATTCCCATATTAGTGGTTGGTCATATATTCCTCTAGAAAGTTAACGAATTCACTGTTCACCTCAAAGGCAGAAAAGAATGTGGCAAAATTAGTCACCGCACTGCAGTGCCTTGAACAATCAGTTCACATGAGTGTCATAATTGCCCCACAATATCCGTTTGTTATAAGTTATGTAATGAAAGTATGATGTGGCATATATCTCTTATCCTGGCATATCACTGAATATGGCATCATGAGAAGGCCTGATTAATCATCGTTAAAATGACATCTAACTTGATATGATTGGGACCGGTGTTCTTGGAATGTGCAAAAAAAAAAGCTGAGTATGGAGAAAAATCAAAAGTAGAAAGTCGCAACAATTCTGCTATTGAAATGTTTGGTTGAAAAACGCCACTGGAATACGCAATGCTGAAATGAGAGCACTTTCAAAAACTCCCCTTTCCTACCCTTTATATAGATGACTGCTTGGTCAACCTTTATTCTGTCTACAGATACTACTGCAGTTTTCAATTCATGGATGAGGCCTGGAATCTATTAGTGATAATCACACAATGCATTATTTTCAAGAACATTCCTTCCCTGAAACGGCAAAGCAAATGGAAATTATACTGTTTGGCATATCACGTTTGCTCTTTTTTTTTGCAATATCTAACATTTGACCTTTCCTCATACTCAGTCGTACTGTGCATTCCATGAATACATAATGTAAACAAGCGAGTTGGCGTTGCAAAGAAAATTAATCAGGCTTTCTTATGTCGAATTTGAATGAAATAATGTAGTTGTAAGAGAAACATGATCTATCAAATTAGAAATACAAGACTTTTTTGAGGAATTTACTAATTTGTAGAGGAAGACACATTGAAGAAACGCACACCTGAACTTCACCCCTCTAAATAATTATATTTCTTTCATTTAAAATGCCTTGTCCGCATTATATTTTTCAAAGAGGTATTGCAAATCTACTAGCAATTTCAAACTGTTTCAATTTTTTGAAGGATAAACTCCCAAGATCTGGTATGAAACATTCGTCTTTCACCAAACATAAATGTATGTAATCATAAAAAAATAACATGACCAACATAGCAGTTTCAGAGAGTGCTTCCTTGCCAAAATCGGAAAACGGATTCCGATCTGATTTCATGCAGAGATGCCATTAGTAGGAAACAACACGCATCGACCAAGCTAAAATTTGCCCTCGAAGCGCATTTTTGGGGGTAATCATTTTTGATATAGTCATTGAAATTCCGACGCAAAACTTGAGTAAACATGGCTACATCTATGAAAACAAGCCGTGTTCAAAGTCACGGTGAGGTTTTAAGGATGGGTGTATGTGCCACTGCGCCTACATCCTGAGGCAGGATTCTTACGTCACATTTTGGTAAATTGCACATTTTGGTAAAAGAAATTTGTTACCAAAATGTGAACTGAACATCCATGGATTGGCTTGAGAGTTGATTCGGTCAAGGAATTAATGTGATACTTTCCTGCAGTAAAGGTAGACAATGCACTTTTTAGCTCACATTTTGATCACACTTTGTTTTTAGGGGGGATCATCTGTAGGAGGATGGGTAATAAGGTTGTTCCTGTTGGGCATATTGCCCCCATGGGGACCCCCCTCCCCCCCCCCCCCCCCAGCGCGCTCGGAAATACGTAGAAATTTGTGCTCCATACGTAAGGTATGTTGTACGTGGATATCTTTACAGCTGAAGAATTATTTGTTTATGGGAATACCCACGGTATCAACCTTGGAGACCGGGAAGGGAGGGGGGTGAACAAATTTTCATCTTCTTCAGAACCAGTGGGCGGATTTCAGACAATCAGACTTGGTGAGGATCACTCTTAGAGGGTAGGGTTCCAAAGTTGTAAGTAATAATTGTAGGTCAAGTGCATTGGTAGGAGATTTAGCATTCCGAGTAAGAATTCATTTTAAGTGATCAATAATTGTTCAATGCAGCACAAGTGTTCAGTGCTAGTAATTTTGTGGGGGGGGGGGGAGGGAGCATTTTTCTGGCATAGATATATCAATGTATTGAGACCCTGTGCTGCCATGGCACTTTCATAGTACTGGGTCATAGGTTGCAATACAGTTTTAATTTGTTTTTGTGATGATTGTGGAGCCGCAGAAAGTTACCAAAATGTGCCGTCAATGTCCTGCACATTTTGGTAAATTTGCCAAAATGTGCAGTTACCAAAATGTGTCGGAACATGTCACAACACATTTTTGTAACTGCACATTTACCAAAATGTGCCGTAACAAGGACGTTACTCACAGCGACGTTCATTTCAGCTGCTAGTTGCGCGCCGTGCAATGGGGACGCTTACGCATAGCTGATAGCATCAACACTACGTTCACAGCCAGGTTCACAGCAGCCCCTGAATGAAAGTGAGCTGTGTTTTTGAAAGCTTAGAGACTTGTGCATGAGAAACTTATTTCTTTTCCGGATTAATTCGTTAAAGCGGTAAGCCAACCATTATTCAGGAATAGATTAAGCCAAGATCTCCCACTAGAGCTTATTCAATAGGTTGAAATGCTCTTTTCAGGGTGTTTTTAGCTGAAAAATTACGCACCGTCGTGATACGTAGTAAATCATAGAATTGTAGTGCTCGTAGTGTATTGTTTCGATTGCTAAATACTTTTTTTTTATTATACCACAATGATTTTATTCGCTGAATGAATTGAAATCCTCCATAATGTTAAAAAGCCTTGAGAACCTATGAAGTGCAGCCAGTTCATGTTTTTTTTTTTTAGGGTTTCTCTTATTTCAAATGTGTAGTTCAAATCTATCATTGCTAGAAATATGGAGTGACCATGATTAATTCCATATATGTTTGTGATAAAACATTTTCCATTAGACTGGAAAATTTCGCGAACTCAGTTATAAATAAACACTAAACAAAAACCATTACAATTGAAGGAAAGAAAGATATCTATCACAGGGGGGAAGGTTCAGATGGGAGTTTCTTCACTTTGTCTCCCTTTACAAATTAAATTCGTTATGATCGCAACTGCTGATCTGTAAATTAACAAACATGTCCAAAAAAAAGGAACCAGTGGGACTCGAACCTGTAATCTACTGCTTTCCGGGCAGCGACACTACCACCAGGCTGTCCCTAGTTGCTTGCAGTGACACGATGAACATGGAACAAATACCCAAGCTCCGAAATTCCGACATTGTTATTGTAACATTGTAACAATGTCGGAAGTTGCGATCTTAACAAATTTAATTTGTAGAGGAAGACAAAGTGAAGAGACTCGCATCCAAAAAGTAACTTTCCCCTAAAACAAACCTCTGTCATTTATAAATCAGGAAACTTTCAGGAAATCTGAATACAGGACCATGTAGCTGTATTTCTCGGCTACCTTTCATGTGAAATTAAGTGGATATCACCTTAAAGTCAAAATGGTCACATTTTGAAGTTAACAAGCTAAATTTTGCAACTGTGATATTCAGATTTCCTGAAAGTTTCCTGATTTATAAATGACAGAGGTTTGTTTTAGGGGAAAGTTACTTTTTGGATGCGAGTCTCTTCACTCCCCTTTCCTACCCTTTATATAGATGACTGCTTGGTCAACCTTTATTCTGTCTACAGATACTACTGCAGTTTTCAATTCATGGATGAGGCCTGGAATCTATTAGTGATAATCACACAATGCATTATTTTCAAGAACATTCCTTCCCTGAAACGGCAAAGCAAATGGAAATTATACTGTTTGGCATATCACGTTTGCTCTTTTTTTTTTTGCAATATCTAACATTTGACCTTTCCTCATACTCAGTCGTACTGTGCATTCCATGAATACATAATGTAAACAAGCGAGTTGGCGTTGCAAAGAAAATTAATCAGGCTTTCTTATGTCGAATTTGAATGAAATAATGTAGTTGTAAGAGAAACATGATCTATCAAATTAGAAATACAAGACTTTTTTGAGGAATTTACTAATTTGTAGAGGAAGACACATTGAAGAAACGCACACCTGAACTTCACCCCTCTAAATGATTATATTTCTTTCATTTAAAATGCCTTGTCCACATTATATTTTTCAAAGAGGTATTGCAAATCTACTTGCAATTTCAAACTGTTTCAATTTTTTGAAGGATAAACTCCCAAGATCTGGTATGAAACATTCGTCTTTCACCAAACATAAATGTATGTAATCATAAAAAAATATCATGACCAACATAGCAGTTTCAGAGAGTGCTTCCTTGCCAAAATCGGAAAACGGATTCCGATCTGATTTCATGCAGAGATGCCATTAGTAGGAAACAACACGCATCGACCAAGCTAAAATTTGCCCTCGAAGCGCATTTTTGGGGGTAATCATTTTTGATATAGTCATTGAAATTCCGACGCAAAACTTGAGTAAACATGGCTACATCTATGAAAACAAGCCGTGTTCAAAGTCACGGTGAGGTTTTAAGGATGGGTGTATGTGCCACTGCGCCTACATCCTGAGGCAGGATTCTTACGTCACATTTTGGTAAATTGCACATTTTGGTAAAAGAAATTTGTTACCAAAATGTGAACTGAACATCCATGGATTGGCTTGAGAGTTGATTCGGTCAAGGAATTAATGTGACACTTTCCTGCAGTAAAGGTAGACAATGCACTTTTTAGCTCACATTTTGATCACACTTTGTTTTTAGGGGGGATCATCTGTAGGAGGATGGGTAATAAGGTTGTTCCTGTTGGGCATATTGCCCCCATGGGGACCCCCCTCCCCCCCCCCCCCCCAGCGCGCTCGGAAATACGTAGAAATTTGTGCTCCATACGTAAGGTATGTTGTACGTGGATATCTTTACAGCTGAAGAATTATTTGTTTATGGGAATACCCACGGTATCAACCTTGGAGACCGGGAAGGGAGGGGGGTGAACAAATTTTCATCTTCTTCAGAACCAGTGGGCGGATTTCAGACAATCAGACTTGGTGAGGATCACTCTTAGAGGGTAGGGTTCCAAAGTTGTAAGTAATAATTGTAGGTCAAGTGCATTGGTAGGAGATTTAGCATTCCGAGTAAGAATTCATTTTAAGTGATCAATAATTGTTCAATGCAGCACAAGTGTTCAGTGCTAGTAATTTTGTGGGGGGGGGGGGGGAGGGAGCATTTTTCTGGCATAGATATATCAATGTATTGAGACCCTGTGCTGCCATGGCACTTTCATAGTACTGGGTCATAGGTTGCAATACAGTTTTAATTTGTTTTTGTGATGATTGTGGAGCCGCAGAAAGTTACCAAAATGTGCCGTCAATGTCCTGCACATTTTGGTAAATTTGCCAAAATGTGCAGTTACCAAAATGTGTCGGAACATGTCACAACACATTTTTGTAACTGCACATTTACCAAAATGTGCCGTAACAAGGACGTTACTCACAGCGACGTTCATTTCAGCTGCTAGTTGCGCGCCGTGCAATGGGGACGCTTACGCATAGCTGATAGCATCAACACTACGTTCACAGCCAGGTTCACAGCAGCCCCTGAATGAAAGTGAGCTGTGTTTTTGAAAGCTTAGAGACTTGTGCATGAGAAACTTATTTCTTTTCCGGATTAATTCGTTAAAGCGGTAAGCCAACCATTATTCAGGAATAGATTAAGCCAAGATCTCCCACTAGAGCTTATTCAATAGGTTGAAATGCTCTTTTCAGGGTGTTTTTAGCTGAAAAATTACGCACCGTCGTGATACGTAGTAAATCATAGAATTGTAGTGCTCGTAGTGTATTGTTTCGATTGCTAAATACTTTTTTTTTATTATACCACAATGATTTTATTCGCTGAATGAATTGAAATCCTCCATAATGTTAAAAAGCCTTGAGAACCTATGAAGTGCAGCCAGTTCATGTTTTTTTTTAGGGTTTCTCTTATTTCAAATGTGTAGTTCAAATCTATCATTGCTAGAAATATGGAGTGACCATGATTAATTCCATATATGTTTGTGATAAAACATTTTCCATTAGACTGGAAAATTTCGCGAACTCAGTTATAAATAAACACTAAACAAAAACCATTACAATTGAAGGAAAGAAAGATATCTATCACAGGGGGAAGGTTCAGATGGGAGTTTCTTCACTTTGTCTCCCTTTACAAATTAAATTCGTTATGATCGCAACTGCTGATCTGTAAATTAACAAACATGTCAAAAAAAAAAGGAACCAGTGGGACTCGAACCTGTAATCTACTGCTTTCCGGGCAGCGACACTACCACCAGGCTGTCCCTAGTTGCTTGCAGTGACACGATGAACATGGAACAAATACCCAAGCTCCGAAATTCCGACATTGTTATTGTAACATTGTAACAATGTCGGAAGTTGCGATCTTAACAAATTTAATTTGTAGAGGAAGACAAAGTGAAGAGACTCGCATCCAAAAAGTAAGTTCCCCCTAAAACAAACCTCTGTCATTTATAAATCAGGAAACTTTCAGGAAATCTGAATACAGGACCATGTAGCTGTATTTTTTGGCTACCTTTCATGTGAAATTAAGTGGATATCACCTTAAAGTCAAAATGGTCACATTTTGAAGTTAACAAGCTAAATTTTGCAACTGCAATTTGGTGATGTTGGAAAAAATTTCAATTTTCCAAGATTGAAAGGCATGCAACGTATAATTTATAATTATGCTTCTTATCGTACCATGCGACTTGTGCACAAAATTTCATGGTTGAGTGAACACGGGGTGAAAATTACCAAAATTGCAGATTTGACATGTTTCTCGTGATAATATTTTTTAATTGAGATTGAATTCGTGTGTTAAACAGTTTTTATACAGAATTCACGTTATTTCACGGTTAATGAGCAGATTAAAAACAAAGAAAAATAAAATTTAAATTCTGCAGCAGAAAATCCGATAACTTTGCGCACTGTCATCAACTGAAATGAAAGGTAGCCGAGAATTACAGCTACATGATCCTGTACTCAGATTTCCTGAAAGGTTCCGGATACACTCCGCAAAAAAGAAGTTTATATTTCTTATAGAATGTTTGGCTAACTATTTTGGAATCATATACCATATAAAAGGAAATTTAATTGCCTAACAATGTGGTAGGTCAATATAAAGGAAAGCTTCATGTATGGGTGAACAGCTTTGGGTTTTTTTTTTTTCCTCCAAGGCACAAAAATAAGAAAAAAGGGGCAAAAATCGACAAGTTTTCAGTCAGGCATACATGATCGTTCATGTAAGCTTAACAACAAAAGACAAATCAAACACAGTAAAAAACATGAATTCAGTTGCAAGAACAAAAGATTAATGAACTACGCCACTTTCCTTCTGTTTGCGTGTGTGCCACACACATGCACACAGCTATGGCTTCTGACCATTTGAGCAATGAGAATTAAGGGTTTCTGGAACGAACTAGGGTTTTCTATAGCTCAATCGGTAGATCAACGGGCTAGAAATCCATAGGTCTCGGATTGGAATCCCGATGGCTCTTCGCTCATTTTTCCACTAAGATATTTACTGCTCAGTTTTCTTCTGCTTCCGTGATCAATATTTTTTTTTAATTACAAAAAAAAAAACACACACACACATACTGCAAAACTTTATCGCAACAGGGTTACGCATGTGCAATGTATTCATCGTTATTTTCTTTTCATTTTAGCACAGTCATATGACGTATGTTAGCATTCATCTTAACAAAATCGATAAGTTGTGGATAATGCAAGAAAGCAGTTAACCTTATTCTCTAAACATCATACAATAAGTCACTTCTAAAGGAGCGAACAAAATTTATAGATGTAACCAGGATCCCTTTCAGTGAAGAAAATGATACATAGAGAAATGGCAATTATGATTATTAGAGAATACGTGATGAATTGTATTTATTGGTGAGAGTGACAGGGAATATCAATTGAAAGGACACCTAGAAAATAGGAAAGGGGTTTTAATTGGAGAAATGACATTGCTCACAGAAGAAAAATGATACTCTTCACAAAGAAAGCGAGACCATCAGCAGAATGAGAACACTACTTTTTTTTTTTAATTCTATCAAGAGAACGGGGCACTCAGAGGGAGAAAATGGACAATTTTTAGATATGATGTTACTAGCGTAATCATCTTCATGTGATTAGGCGGGCCTTTGCATGAGGAGAAAATGGGGTTTTTATTTTAGAAGTTTACAATTACGCTGAAGGATTTGTGAATATCATTGCATATCAAATTCGTTACTCCAAAATGTAACGAAAGTTACCTGTTTCCTGTGAAAGGTTACCATTTGGGATGCATGTTTCGCACGACCCATTTTATACGAAATTTGCTCTTTTTTTTTTTCCTGTCTTCTTGTTTTGACGAATTGAACATTTATCCTTTTTTGCGTTTTGTTTTTTGCTGTTTTAGTTTGTTTTTCTTTTCTTTTTAAATGAGGTTCGACGTGGACAAGGTGGGAGGATGTAGTTACAGAAATTATTTGGGTTGGAGTCTGTGTAAAATTTACGCATGTCGCGAAGTATTTTTAAATCGGCAAGGGAAAGGACTTTCTGCCCTAAATTTGCAGGTGCCGAATTCATTGAAATGTCGAGAAGGATTGAGTCGACTTCTGATTTATCGTTCAGATAGTCATTTAGTCTTTATTATAAGTACCTTTAAATACTTGCAAATAGACGGCCGGTTGAATTTAGTACAATTACAATATGGGATGATGCTAGAAAAAAAAAAT
This sequence comes from Diadema setosum, assembly GCF_964275005.1. Classification (NCBI taxonomy): domain Eukaryota; kingdom Metazoa; phylum Echinodermata; class Echinoidea; order Diadematoida; family Diadematidae; genus Diadema; species Diadema setosum. The sequence continues at coordinate 3,859,269 of NC_092701.1, forward strand.
GTAATGTGGCAAAATATTGACTCCACAATCATTGTATATTAAGCTACGACTTTGCTTGTTTTATTCTTGGTTTTAAAAAAAAACACGAAACAAATACCAATTTCTGCTGTCTTTCCTCTCTTTGGTTCCTTTTCCCCTTTTAATTTAAAATAAATATTGAGCAATCGTTGAATTGTACAATGAAAAGAAACCAAAAACAGGAGAATAAGAACTTCCATACACCCGGCACTAGACTGTTATATCATTGATATCATTACCTCTTATATGTATTTCTTTTAGGCAAGCATTTCAGATTATTTGATATTGATTCTTAAAAGATTAACATCCTCAGACATCTACGTGTTTGTTATTTTTTTTATACTATTGCAGATTCGCGAGCTTAAAATGCTGTCACACCAAAGTTGGGAATCAATGCCAGCAGCATCAGCAAACCTGGCTGAATTTCTTTGTCGTCTGCCTGATCTCAAAAGTGCCGATCTCAACTTCCAGAACCTGCCTGATATATTTTTCGCGACTATAGGCTCACGTGCCATACGCAATAAAGCAAGTATTACACATAGTATATTGTGTTTATCTATGAATAATGTACGTACTGAGTTACCTTTTAGCAAAACGTTAACATTTATTACACGAGATTATTATTTCTTTTATATTTTCCGATATCCGTCTGTTCAGGTAGATGCAATACTAGTTCCATGTTATTGTTTGAAATAGTAGTGGAGCTGGTGTACTTCACTATATCGAACAAGTTTATGCCGGAATTTTCATTACAACAAAAGAAAAATTCAGGTCCCCAAATCATAATCTATGATCTCTGTATCATATACTTTACAGCTCAGCTGTAACGAAACTTCTAGATAACGCTAGGAAATCCCGAAAATTTCGTTGCAACGAAAATATTACGAAAACATGTTAAAGGGGAAGGCTAGTAACTGATCAGTGGGAATCAGTGGAAATGCTGGGAGATGATTGTTCCAATCCTTATGGGATTCATTCAAGAGTTCATTGTACTGTGTGAAAATGATTTGCTTCAGAACGGTCTCATGTTCAAGAAATGTGCAGATTAATGCTCCGTCACTGACCAGGGACGCTAACCTGGAAGCATTAAACTGCACATTACTTGAATATGAGACCATTCTGAAGCAAATCATTTTCACACAACAATAGATATACAATGAACTCTTGAATGAATCCCATAAGGATTGGAACAATCATCTCCCAGCATTTCCACTGATTCCCACTGATCAGTTACTAGCCTTCCCCTTTAAATCTTGCAAACCTTGACATCACAATCACATGGATTTGGCCTTCTATCATTCGTCCATAATCCATTATGTATTTTTACCGATTTATTTATCGTATTTCAGTAAATTTGTTTTATAATTTCTTATTAGCATGAACGCAAAGTGTAATTGTTTTCTTTTGTTCAAAAATTAAATAATATTAGAGCAAAATAAAAAAAAATGGTTTGAATTGATACGGGAAACTTAAAAGATATATTGTGTTTTTGTTCATTATGCTACAGGTAGAGGGCATAACTATCGGCGGAAAACCGTTAAGAAAGTTGCTCGCTGACTATCAAGGAAGGAAAGCACACAGGTGAATGTCGTTCTTTGGTGCTTTGATGTTATATCATCAATTGTGAAATGTAGTCTTATTCAGACTGAATTATGTCTATTAATGTTTTTACATTATTGAGAAGATTGTATTTCGTTCGTCGTGTATCACATCCTGAAGATTAGATAGATATTTTATTGGGACAGCCAGTTAGAAATGATAGGAAAGTAAAAAATTAAACCCTCGGTTGTAAACAATGCACGTACTATAATTGAATAAACTAAACACCGTGAACAAATTTCACGCATTTTCGATGACATATTTTTTCCATTCAACAGATTACATGTATTAGAACGGGAGAGAAATTGCAATGTCTCATATATTTGGATGACGGTATGACTATGATTGTAACACGGTCTAAGGGGCATTTGAGGCGGACGCTGCTTTCTACTTTTCTCTTTGATCACGCTTTCGGCCTGTCATTTCCGTTATCATGATCTACAAGGAAAAGACATTACAACATTTATCTATAAAGGGGCATAATGTGCCATAATATAATAAGTACACTATCATACAGTGCCATATGATAATTGTGATGTGATAAACACATAAATCTTCTGAAATACACTGTATTACCTTTGCTGAAATTAATCAATTACCTCAACATAAAAATGCAATCTAAATGATTATCTCATCGACAGAAACGTGTTGGGTATGGTTCAAAACTAGAAAATAGGTTCAGTTCGTGTACCATACCTTCAAAACATGCTAGTCATCGTTTGCAGTACTTTAAACATGATGGCTTGATTGTATATATATATATATATATATATATATATATATATATATAATACCCTGCACCACAAAAACATGATTTTTTAGACAGATTCCGAAAGAGCAGACTCAAAGCTTTTAATGATACTGTATATTACTCAATTTATACGGACTCTCCTAACCTATCTAAATTTTGGGAAAAAAAAGCACACACCATGGAAAAGTGTGAACTGAGAAAAAAAAAGCAAACGGCTCCTAAGTAGGCCTATACAGTCTATTCCAGAGCTTAATCTTTACCAAGCCGTGCTGTCTGTGCGATGAATGGGACAAAACAGAGGATGTAAACCATCGTAGCAACAATGGAGGAATTTCAGATTAAGCTGGAACTGAGCATGCTCTGTTATAACATTCTGTCCATAGTAAATGTAAACTCAATATTGACTTGGTTGAACTATTTCACCTCTTTTGAGTCATCAGGGGAAAATCCAAGGATGTGACTTTTTGTTGGTTTTGTGATGCACGTCATATATATTCTATATACAGCCAAACCTGTCTATAGCGGCCACCCAAGGGATACGGAAAAAGTGGCCGTTATAGACAGGTGGCCGCTATAGACAGGTAATCCAACTTTGTGTGCATTGCCTACATGTACATGTATCATCGTTGTATATACATGTACATTTATGTGTGTACGTATGCACACGTGTGTATCATGCATAGAACAATGCCGGTGTTTATGAAATTGTTGCCCAGTACACTAGATGTAGCATGTGCACAGTCATGAATTAGTGCATTATTGTGACTGAATAAGTGATGAATGCAACTGTGGCGATCACTGAATGTTGCCCAGAAATGACTGGCACGGCTAAAAAGCAAAAAAATACCCTGAATTATCGGCTCGGCTACGGCTCCATCGGGTTTTTGGCCGCTATAGACAGGTTAAAATCTATCGCGGGACACAAAATTTGTGGCTGCTGGCCGCGTTAGACAGGTGGCCGCTTTACACAGGGTCTTTAACATGGCTTTTCTGTCGGGGGGATTTTTCAGTGGCCGCTATAGAGAGGTGGCCGCTAAGGCAGATTTGACTGTATATATAATATATATAATATACCAGTCTCGGCTTGTACCTTTTTACGCTATTCCGTTTATCCAAGTTGTTTTATTTTCCCTTTCTCTAATTACCACCATCACTTAGAAAAGTTGTCAGTTTCGTTATAATACATTATTTGGAAGAATCAAATTTAATGTAGTCATCCACTTTTTTTATCCAAATGTACGAGACTTTAAAAATTAAGAATGTTTTTCTCCCTAACAAAAATCACAACCAACAGGATAATCTTAGATGATATCCAAAACCAAAGAATGACACTATTACTTTTTGACATCGACCGCCGACATTTGACATGTTTGTCCATGGGTTTAACATGTTTAAATGGACGAGAAGTATTTCTTCGCGTACAACCTTGTACCAAAATTAAAATGACCGGTTATACCATACTAGGGGAGAAGAGAGAAAACAGAAGTGCTGGTTCATCCTAATTCTTGCAGGATTGATAACTCTGATTACGATCTCTTGTCGTGAATATATCAAAATCCACACCTTAACCGTGTTCTAGGGGAGGGGACATTTCATGAAACGTTTTTTTTTTTTCGACCAATTTGTTGAACATATTTGCCCTCAGCCAGTCTAATGCAAGTATATTAGTAGCTTGTAACCGTTTGTCATAAAAATATCCTACAAAGGGCTTTATGAAATGCCCCCCCCCCCTTTGGTTTTCGGTCATCAAAAACCACCCTTAACAATCACCTTCGTGTCTCGTATTTTAAAGGAGTGCGAAAGAGATGAGAAAACAAAGATCCTCGGAATATCCTCATTATTCGGGGTATATGTTTCATGCAAAGACTGTCATTCTTTAATAGCAAATCATTCTTTGTGGCGATCAATTATAAACCCTTTTTAAAGACATAGTATGCTCTTGCTTCACACTATTATACACTACAGTGCATATCACTTATATACGGAGTATAGAGGAGTGCTTTCTGTTAAAATTCACACTTATGGTGAATTCCACAACGTGTTTCAAGATCTTGATGTTAGGGATATAATAATATAATAAATAATAATATATAACGGTTAACTTCCCAAACCAACTATACATTTCTGTAATGAGGCTGAATTTTGTTGTTGCACGTAATTGTGTAGGTTTGAATTAGAGTGACGTTGTGCGCTGCTGTGTTACAGGAAATATTGGAAATGATAATGGTTGTTATCAGTAACCGTGTATTTAATCTTCACGTTTCGTTCAAGCCGTTTCAGGTATTTAATACAAGAGCATATTCTGAAAGAACAGACTTTTAGCTTTAAAATGATGTATAACTCAAATCAAATGGACTCTCCTAACCTATCTAAATGTTGGAAAGAAGGTACACACTCTACAAAAGTGTGAACTGAGAAAAGAGGCTCTGAAGTACAGTGTCTATTCCAGCGCTTAATCTTTACCAAGCCGTGCTGGGTGTGCAATGAATGGGAAAAAAAAAAAAAAAAAAAGATGTAAACCACCGGAGTAACAACAATGAAGGGATTATCAGATTGAATTGAAATTGATCATGCCTTATTACCCTATTTTGTTCTTAATCAATGTCAACTTTCAAAGTAGTAGCTCTATCCTTTCAAAAGTTATAGGACTTGAAAGTGAAGGGTGTGTACAAGGTTTTTAATAAATGAAAACGGGACTCTAAAGGCACACTCAATCACACTATTCTGCCAAATAATTAATTTCACTTATTTTAAATCCTCACACAAAATCAGTGTGTGCGACCTTTTGTTCGTTTCGTGGTGCACGGTCACATAGGGTATATATATGTATATGTACATATACATGTATATAATTGTACAGTATATCTATGCATGTACAGATTAATATATATCTATTTATTTATGTATTTATATGCTATGGTGGAAACCCTGTGTGCCACATTTTTCTGAGACACAAATGTTGTCTTGATTTGAGAAAACATTCTGTATTTCAAATATGTGTTACTTTTATTTATATCTGTTAAGTTGGACATAACTAGTGTAAAGTTGAAGAAAAGATGTCAAGCTTTTCTTTGATGTAAATTGTACAACAAATCTGTGATCCTTGATCTTTCAAATGATTATAGTAGCTAAATTATTGTAAAGGTGTCACTTTTGCGCACAAAACAGTGATAGAAAAAAATTTGCTTGATAGTCAATCACGACATCAAATTCAAGCTATATGTGAGAGGAACAAATTCGCGAGAAACATATTCATTTTACTGCAGCAGTTCGCGATTTATCGATCGGTTTCGGCGGGTTTCTGCGTTTCAGCGGAATATGCGAAGTTCGCACGCCGTCGCCTGAGTCGGATGTGCGAAAGTGGCAAATAAAGAGAAATAATAACTTGTAAAATAAGATAATCGAAACCTATTAAAAAGTAATTGAAATGAGATGACAGTTAGATATAGAACCATTGGAAATAATAATTAAAACTTAAGGTTTGCTTCACTCAGTCATGTGCAAAAGGATCCTTGAAAAGGCATTCTATTTCTAAGTGAAAGTAGCTCCTGATAGAAAAAAAAAATCACATGGGCCGTATGAAAGCCTATAAACATTTCTACAGTGAAATACATTTTTCCTTGAAATACACGATATGTGCGATACGCAGTTACACAATATATCAAGCATAACATTAAGAGAGAGGTCTTCCTTTATATCGACAATAACAACCTATATCTTACAAGATCATGATCATGATGTTTTTAGTGGTATTGTTCACCATTCTTGTCATTGCTTCTCACTCTCAAACAGAGACGCAGCTAAAGCAACTACTAAGAGCATCAGGAAAGACACGTAACAGACAATGTTACTGGACATGGAAGTTTACCAGCTTTTTTACTAACTTGGAAAGACCAGAGATGGAAATGTTCGCAGAAGTAGTTTCTCACCAAGACCAGCTAAAAGGAGGTATTAAGAGGATATGCACCATGGATATTCATGGCAGAGACAAGCACGAGAACGAAATCAGGTCAGGAGACCTGGAACGTCACAAACAATATGCCGACACTGACAAACCACGACCGACGAATGAGAAAAGCAAAACAAGAACAAAATAAAAAAGAATTTGGAAGAGGTAGAGGAGAAGCAAGAGAGGAAACGTTGGTAAGCGAGATCACAAAGGCACGGGAAGCGAGACATTGAACCAGGAATATACCTGAAAATGCACAAAAAAGAACTTCACATTTTTTTTTCTCATTTTCTTCTGCAATTGAGCACACTGCTCATTGACATTTCTCCATGAAGTGGTGCCTCATAATGATAATATTGATTACACGTATAACAACGACTGTTTTCTACTGTTAAGATAGCCGTATATTTTTAAACATGTTATAAATATTAATATCACTGATTTTGTCTTGTTTTTGACTATCGGTAATACTTTTTACCAGTAAGATATAAATGTTTTGAAATGAAAATGCAGTCGTACATGAACAATATTGTCATTACTGAGCCCTTTTTGGATACTCTTCCACCGAAACTCTAAAGAATTTCTTCCATGGGTAGAGGATGTGAACTTTTTTCCTTCAAAACAATTCATAAACTCTATCATTATTCCTGGCTCATCTTTCTCCTTTGAATGTAAAGTATTCAACACTTTTTATATAGTTGGGATGTACAACGCTTAGTGCAATGTTACTCTCAGCGTTGGGCCATTATGTGGACAAACATCTGACACACCTCGCAAAGACTGAATTTAATCAACAATTTGATTCTTGATATGCAGAGAGAAACTCTCATTATTACACAAAATAAGCATAACTCACGCTGTTAAAGAAAGGGTGGTCTATCCTTCTGCTGTGAATTTGTCTTCAAACAGACTGTGTCTGTGCGGGAGAGTTTTTTTCCGTTCTATTTTATCGTTATATAAGATACGAAGGGATGATCGGAAATTTCTACATGTAAAGGCAACTCGCTTTTTCTGTGTATACTATAACGGATACGTTTAACGGATTCATCGTTATGAATGTGGATGCGATATCAAATTGTTCATGTCGCTGTGCTTTTATTGCCTAAACATGTATACAAATGTGAATCTCAAGAAATCAGAATATGTGTTTAAATCTGATATAATATTGACTCGTAAGAAAGCAGCATGAGAAAAATATATAAAAATGTGTGATAAAGTAAAACACGACAACGAGGACGGTTTTATTTTGCTATATACAACACGCATTTCAGACACTTGCCCGGGTATACTCGGGACTCGTCCTCAACGGGTAAAGGTACAAAAAAAAAGACAAGTTATTTATGTTGTATTTTATAGCATACTGAGAAGTATGTGGCACTATTGTAGCTCATTAGTTATTTTGATATCGAGGAATGTTTTTATGTATCTAAGTGGTTTTATATTGTAAATTTCATTTCATTTCTTTTCCAAACTTCCATACTTCCATGCTATAAGTAAATGAAGGTATGTGTGCTGATGCGTCTTCGCCTTTTTTTTTTTCTCATATTTTAAAAGAACATTGTAGTCAAGTATTATACTTCCCTGTACGTATGCTATCTATTGCAAAGATTTAGTCATATTCAAGTGAAAGACAGGTGTGCACTTACAAATGTAATTCTCCTTTGCTCTCTTTTACTTTGCACAAATCGTAGTCCTTGCAGCCACCATAATCCATTTTCCCTTTTCTTTACTGTCGAAACAGGCCTACAGTTGTTTCCCATGTAGTTCATTTTTTTTACTGACAGACGGACATGACAGAAGATACTTAGACAGATAGGCCTAAGTCTAGATTGTGTTCGTGTAAAAAAATTTCATGAAAGCAAACAGGCAGTTTACGTGCAGTGTCATGAAAAGCACTTTGTTCTTATTTATTCCTCTTTGCTAGTTTTTTTTTTCTTTATTTCGTAGATTTCAATATATTTGATGCCTAGGGTATTTATTTTGTCATGGAAAATAGATTTCGTTTCTTGTCTAATGTTTTGATGTTACTCGGAAGCCCCACGATCATAATGAGGTACCGCTTTTGATCAGGTGAATTTGGATGTCTCGATTGTCAGTACATGCTACCCCTCAGCACTTGCCTCGTAAAGTAATCCGTGTAAGATGAGTTTGATTACAACGATCCGTGCTTATAGAGCGAAGTTGCTTCGAATTAACAGTATGAAAGCTGACATTACCTTTTTTTTCTTCATATCTAACGAGGAGATATTCCAAATCTAATTGGAATTGTGAATCAACTACACACTAACTGCACACTAAAAATATCACCTACAAAGTCACGAATTCTTTGTGCTGAGGTCATATATCTATTTCGACCTTTACTCATTTTATCCACGATTCCCAAGTGTCATATAGCAACATTGATATCTATCTGAAAATGTTCTTTTTGTTACTAAAGAAAAAAAAAATCGTATAAGACTTTGTAGTCAAAGCCGTGGAGAGACGCATGAGTGCTTTTCCCGCAATTTTGAAATTCGTTGGTCATTGGTTGAAAACGCAATTACATTCACATAAAATTAAAGAAAGTCATGTATTGACAGAAAATAAAACCCGCGAGTAGAGTCATTTGTAATTATTGCTGTTTGGATATTTTGGGATTTTATTTTACTGAACATTTCATGCTTGTGTATCTCAATTATGTTCAAGTCTTGTTGCGTATGCGTTATCTTGGGCAAAGTCGTTAATGACATAAATACGAATATTGTAAATAGGCAACAGTATTGTTTTGAAAGTATTTACAACAATAAACCGGTTTTGACCAGGTCATGTTGTTGTAAGATTTTATTCGTCATGTTGTAATTTATTTTCGTTTGAATAGTGTACCCTGTGTCACGGCTCGTTTGAAAAAAAAAAAAACCAGCCCTTTATTTGAATCAAATTTTAGACTTTGCATGGGATGTGATGCAAAAGAAATGACTTGTAACGGACTAGCCAAAAGTCTGTGTGTGTGTTTTTTTTTACAGTGCAACATTTTTGTGAATACAGTGTGTCAGCATTATGACAATTATTTACTGAAGTTTATATCCCAATAAATTTATAGTATCATTGTAATAAGTATGTGTTTGCATTTGTACAACCGTTAAATATAGGTTGGTGACTATGTCAAAAGTGGTTTAATAACGTTCCATTTTAAATTTTCACTTCCTTACGGGACGTTATAAATTGATATAAGAAGCTGTGGATCAACTTTGAGGTTGAATTTGTTGCGCGGTGCATAATGTCTACTTTCGCACGATAGTAAGTATAAATACAATATGTACTAAACAAACGCGTCCCTTCTTTCCATTCAACTTGTAGAAGTAGAATAGGACCTACGTGGCAGTGTTACAATATTGACTGTCCGCATTTGTGTATACTCATCGTCCCCGCAGTCAACCATGGCTAAGATATTTATCTCCTGATGAGCTTGATGTCTAAAAGTACATTTATTTAACTCGATTTCAATAAAGATTCCAATACAATTAAGTGGTTACCATGGCTAACATGCAAACTATATAGTAGGGAAATTGGATAATAAAACGACCGCGACAATTTTGATTTTATGTTTCCGTGTTATATTACAGTAGTGTATAGACATTTGTATTTATGACCGCATTTTTGTTTATAATTCTTACGAAGTTGTAGAGCAGTATATATCATTGTGTATTAGCAATAAATGTTCTTTCTCTTTTGCTTCTTTTAACTTTATAGAATGACTGTAAATTTCACTTTTTGCCTCATTTGGTGAATGTTGGTGCATTTCGACTTTCATGAGCCAAATAAGTAATCGTGGGCGATAAGTTTTCTCACGAAAGGGGTAGGAAACACAACAGTTGTTTTCTACCTTGCAATGTATATAAACAATATACTATAAAGTTAAACAGCATTATTTTACCTTGATTGTTTATGATTTTTCTTTTCTATTCTGAATACAGCTTTACTGTTTGTTATAGCATCCTAGATGGAAACAACAAAGACACTTTGTGTGTTAATGTTTTTCGTAACTGCGTCGTATTTTTGGTGAGTTAGATATGTTATTGTGCTTATAACATAACTTCGTTGTAGGTAATCACCGATGGCGAATTTCTTACAAGCAGGCTTGATGGCTTTCAGAACAAGTGAAAAGAAATAAATATTGTATAGATATGTCATTGTCAATGTAAACTTATATCGTTGTAATGAGACAGAAGAAATATATTTTCATAGTGCGTTGTGAAAATTAAACTTAAAACTCAAAATACTGATAAATGTAAACCTTGTGTTCTAATATAACGTGAAGGTCACGAATGGTACTTTGCTGTACAAATGAAACTCAGATAGAATCAGCAATTTGCAGCGGAATGTATTGTTTAAAGATTTTGTCTTTGTTGGTTTGATCGTTTGTTTAACCCCTCAATTACACAATAAATACAAAATGTGCTCACACATTTCACACATTCAAATGTGTCTGTTGTTTTATTTTTCCAGAGATGATAGCTTCGTATTGATGAAAATGAAGCTGACTGGTATGATTTTAAACACATTTATACAACGACTTTCTTTCATACAAGGAATTCCGCAAAAAAAAAACAAAAAAAAAACAAAAAAACAAGTTCGCGTAACGCTTTAGAAATCGTTTACTGCATTTTGACAATCACATTTGGTGGTCTATCTAACACACGTGAAGTTATACCAAAATTAGCCAATTTCTGTCGGAGGTTTGTTCTGCTTCCTACAAGAATTTGCTGCATAATAACCACAGCGGTTGAATATTTATACGAGCAACGAAAAAAAAAAAGAAGCAAACACTTTTCAAGTTTATATTTCTCGTAGAAATCATGGGCGTACATACTCGAGCAGGGAAAAAAGGAGACACCTAACGCATTGGTGAACATCTTTATTTTTGTTTACCAATGCTCAAAAGTTAAAATGGCAAAATGAACTAGTCATTCATTCGTAGCTACTCTTCCATGTAACAATAAAAACAAGACAAATTTAACATAATGATAAACGTAAATTCACTTGCCAAAAATATAGCTATGATGTCTACAATCATGACAATATCTTTGAAGCCCAAAAGATCAATAAAGGCAAAAAAAATGAGAAATATGTTCTGTCAAGTCCAAATTCAATTGAAATGAGAAAATGAGAAATATAAAAATGATAGCATTTTGAATTGATTCCTCAAATAAGGAAAAATTGTAATTATATTTGGTTCTTGAATTTGTATAATGAATTCTTAAATTACAATAAATGAAATAAGGATGTTCTGTTCATTGTATCGACTTTGTACCCTTATCCCCTACACTGCATGTCATTTGAAGTTTGAGTTGACAGAATATTCTTTATTTTAACATTTGATTTTGTATGGGATTATAAAGAAATAAAGAGAACGAAACTTATTTTAGCTTTTTCATTAATGTATATAATTGTGTTACATTTTTCGAATTAGGAAATTCTTCTGTTTTCATTGCTACTGATTGACAAAAATTGCCCAATTTCGACGTACATATGAAGCACTGAATTGATCAGTGTTTAGTAAAAGCCATGATAAAAATCATGGGCGTACATACTCGAGCAGGATTTGAACCTACGACCTCCAGATCTCCGGATAGGCGTCATCTCCACTCGACCACAGAGCTTCCGCCGGACAGAAAGTGCTAGTTCTAATCCTTATTTACCTCGATGTTGGGCAATTTGTCAGTCAGTTGCAATAATTGTGTTAAATTGTTCTTTGTTATCATTTTTATCTTAGAGGGCATTTGCAAATGACCGGCAATGTGTTATTTTCTTTTTTTGCAATATTGAATTTTGTCCCTTGGAGGATAAAAAAAACAAACAACGTGTTCACTCATTCGTAAAGTTTTTTATTGACCTACTAGGTTGATAGCAAATAAATTACCCTTAGTATAGTGAATAATACATTGATTTCAATCAAAATCTTGTATGCAAATTATACACTCGAAAAGTTTTTGCTTTTGTTCTATTTCCTGAATGATATATATAATATATAGAAATATATATATATATATATATATATATATATATATAATGTATTGAGTCAACAAGACTTACCATAATTGCGTGTGTTCACATGTGGTCTCTCGTTTTATACGCTTTATTTGGAAAGGGTAGCTATTTTACAGCAACTATGTAATTGTAGACTGTGGGATATGTTCTAAAATAGAGGGACATCTGATTACTTCCGAAATAGTCGTACACAGCTCATAAATAATCATTATGATTATCAGCAGCACCTCAAAGCTCATGTTCATCTGTAGCTTTCAGCTATACTGCCTCGCCGGAAAGATGATGAGGGGGTCTGAGTTCATCGTCAGAAAAGACGTATTTATGGATACGTTGCCTCCATTGGTGTCCCACGGTGTCTTGATCAATTTGACCCCGAGCGTGGAATGAAGGCGCTGGTCTTCTGTCCGTGCGTTCGAGTGACTGTTTAAATGGTTGTGACTGCATTGTGAAACAAGACAGATCATAGAATTATACTTTTAAATCATTTTTTTTAATGCTGCAGCGCATCGGTACATGGTAAAACGTAAATGCATTCGTATTTTTTTTTCGTTAGTGCTTGCGGGCGTGGGCGTGTTAAGGTGTGTGTGTGTGTGTGTGTGTGTGTGTATGTACGTGTGGCACAGAGAGGGATTATTGATGTTCGTTCTTTGGGTGAAATTCAAAAACTTTCACTGCTTTGATGATTGGCGAATAGATTGTTTCTGTAATGTATTCAGATTTTTGCATGTTTTTTTCACAAAAGTTGCTATTGACCTGTTCAAAACCACAAAGCTTGCCACCGGCTTGCCCTATCCATAACAACTAAGTGAATTCCTGCCTAGGGAACTCGAAGAAGCAGTTAATGTAATGTTTCGATGTGTGGGCTGTAGGAAAAAAGAATCTCAATGAATCGTTACAGAAACGGTCTACTCATATAATATCATCTGTATAAATGAATGCTTCAATGGGTAAAATTACCAAATCCAATTGGTGGTTGGAAACGAATCGTTCTTGGAGTTGGCGTCCGTAGTAACCAGCAAACCAGTTCCTCGTGGTGATATTGTCAGAGTAACCATTTTCCCAGACGCTCCGGTGAGAGCGATGTGTGCTGCTTTTCCCACCAATGACGTAAGGATAGTGGGCGCGGTCGATGTTGGTAGCTTTCATTCCAACTGGTTGACGTATTGGCGTTTTCTGAGCTCTCACCAGAGCTACGTAGCACGATGAGCACAATGCAACGAAGAGAACAGAGAACACTCCTAAACCGACAGCAAGGCCAATAATGAGTCCCGCTGAATGGCCTGTTGATGCTAGAAAGAAAGATATAAAGAGGCTAGACAGCTTATCAGGGCCATTCTCAGATTAAGTGTTCAATTCCATGTGAGTAAAACCGAAAAATCAACCACAAAGTAATACATTCAAAGATGTGTTTTCGGAAACTTCAAAACCGGTCAAATACGAAACAAAAAGTGGAACATTCTAAATGATGGCCATTCATTGAGTAAAAATGAATTGAAATAGAGCATCATATATGATTTTTGATCACCAATCAGATACGTTACCGCAAATTTACATGTTGTAATGGACTCCTAACTCTGAATTAAATTTATTGTTTTGATCCAATTTCTGTTTAGGAAAAGGCATCTGTCCCCCCCCCCCCCCCCCCTAAAGATATTGGGGTTTTTCAAGAGGTAAAGATGTTGTCATCCCTTGCTAATTGGTAGAAGTTATTTCTGTGTGGTAGGTTGAAATATGCTTTTTGCTGAAATGAAATATAACCTTAAGATTCACTTTGTATTTTTAGCAAATTTCGCTTACAAATAAAGTTTCGAATCCCACAAATCATGCAAAGGGAACGATCCAATTTCGAATTTCACAGGAAACAAATATGAATTGCTTTCCTAGGGAAATAACTATTGAAAAACATCGAATAACCATTGGTAACGTATCTGGTAAAATATAAGTAATAATTTTAGTTGTATATGAATTAATAAATATCACCTGTTTAATTGTTTACCTCATGTATTGATGTAAAAATGAATGTTGTAAGCGCAAATTAACCATTTTAAACATTGTACGTAATATTTAAAGTATGAAATGTAGTGGAAAAGAGCCCTTAAATGTGAAAGCTGAGTTCTTCATTCACAGAATATTCTCATCTTACGTCTGAATGTATTTATCCATCTGACTATAAATATTCATTAAGTTTTGATGGATAATGCAAACAAGGTTTGAAAAATATATTTTTGCAGGCATTTAGAAGGAAGTAGGTACAGTCTCTATGAACTCGATATGCTAAACAGTTGTTTGACCTATGGTAACGTATTTGGCTCATCCCTTTTAATGAAAATGAATGAATAATTGTTCAACTTATCAATGAATCTTGAGTAGTTCTTCATACGTTGAAAAACACTAGAATAAAATATGCAACAGAACACTGAAACTTTTCTCGGAAGCGTTTCATAAACTACTTTTTACTCTTTCAAAGTTTGGTAACGTATCTGGCGTACCGTAAATGAATCTGTCGGTGAAGTTACAAAGCAATTTCTACTGAATATTCTTCATTTGAACATAACTTTAATTTTTTATGGAAGCGTCATTCTATGCAGAATTGTTTTATGAACACTTTATTTTAAATAACATTATTTGTCACCGTGGGTGCCCTGAATTATACGTAACGTATCTGCTAAATCTGAAAAGCAAAAAACTGATATACTGAATCGTAGCTTCGTCTTGTAAAATAAACGTTCAAAGTTGTTGCATAGAATATGAAAGTGACTGGGTTTTATAGAATAGAACTTTGGAGTTTATGAGCACACAACGATTTGTTTGTAAAAACATTTACAATTTCTTTTCAGCATTTTGATTATGTGGTAACGTATCTGTAGGAAAACTTGGCATTAAGTTGTGAGACACTGACGCAGAAAGAAAAATCATGTGGAAGTGTTGATCTTTTTCACCTCTCTGTCCTTTTGGTGTAAGAATATAATCCTGAGGTCCAACAAAACGAAGCATGTAATGTGTAGGGATGAATTTTGACCAGATTTGATCCCCAGAAAGCGAAAGACCGATGAGCAAAATTCGGTCACGTATCTGGGGTAACGTATCTGTGGTAACGTATATGGTCGATCATATTATTATGAGAGCGATATCTACCAAATATTTCTCACTTGTACTAAACTTTAATGTTGAATCGATGCGTCATTCCGAGGAGTAATGTATAATATACAATTTGTCTGACATTGCAATATCTGTCGCAGTGGGTGGCGTGAAAAGTATGTCACGTATCTGTCCAAATAAAAGTGTAGAAAACCTATATTTCAAACATTGTACCGTATTCTCAAAAAAGAGCTGTTGCACAAAAAATCTAAGTACTTGCAATGTATGAAGTATATCCTCAGGGTTTCATATACACAGGGTCATTGCATAGTCTTGTTATTTTCGCTATGCTATAACACTAAAGAAACTGGTAACGTATCTGGCGGTGAACTTGGCGACAGGTTTCAAAAGGCTATAAAAAAAGAAGTCAATAAAAATTTTGGAACTTTTTGAGTATTGTGATTAGCACATATGATATGCTCATCGTCCATGAAAATGATACTTGGAAAGTGTGTTTGTGGACGGAGAGGAGCAATAAAACATAATTCTGAAATAGCCGGCGACACTGCGTTTTGGGGGTCTTAACGAAGTTTAACAGCAAAATTTTATACAAAAAGGCAGACAACCGCATTTGATCGTGTTTATTTTTAACAAATAAAGTCCTCGTGATATATTATAAACATTTAAATAGTATCTAATAGGTTTCAGGGAGCCGCAAACTGTCATGGAATGTCGGCGACACCAAAATTCCGTATTTGAACGCTTTTACTGAGAATGGGCCATCAGGTGGCTGATACTGATGTTATGATTATCCGTAAGTATGTTATGTTTTATATACTTAATAACCAAATTCAAGTGAATTATATATTATATGTGCATATGTGTTTTCGAGTGTTTGTGTAAATATCTGTATCATAATACGCGTGTCGCTTGTGAAAAGAAGTTTACACGTCAGAAAGAGCATATTCAGACGTCGAGTTGTTTCATGTCAATAAAGAAAACAAAACAACAACAACACTTGCTCTTATAGTAGGTTAATGTCCCGCAAAGGCCAGTGCAATCTAAGTTAGAATGTAAAAGAACACAATGATTGAATTATGGTATACTCATGTAACTCTGTTTACTTTTACAGTCCTTTCTTGAATTCGGTGTTTTCAAAGTTTACCAAGAGCCAAAAACATCTAACACACATCCGCACATACGCAGGCTACATAATACGCCGTGACTAAAATTAGATTAGTTTCAAGAATATGACAGAATGGTAAAGTGTTCAGGCAATGTCAGATGAGTTCCTATCATTCTTACTGCAGATCCTCCCGGCAATGCCCGGGTCGGGAGTCTCGTCTATGAAGCCATCAAGGCACCGGCACTCGTACGTTCCCTCCTGGTTTAAGCATTCCGCATTTGGTGAGCAGTCATTGGTCGCTTCTGATGAACAATCGTCTAGGTCTGCAAGATTAATAACGAATAAGACATTAAGCTTGAAATTCATTGGGCAACTTCTTCATTTCATAGTTTGAATATTTTTTCTTTGTTACTATGGGTTCACTTTATTTTCTAAATTGCGAAATATGGATTTCGCGATCTTTTTAAGGATTTCATTTGTTTTTGTTTTTGTTGTGTATATCAAGTACTTCAAATCAGTTTACTTGGTTTAGATGTGTTACACTATTGTATCTCAATGGTTAAGTGGTAAATCTTTCAGGAATATCCAGAGGAATTTACCTCAAATCAGCACGTATGCCAGCTATCCTGAGATATAGATATCCGTTTCTCATCTATCAGCATCAAATGCATTTAATCTCCAATATATTTGGTGCACGCACACATGTGATAAATTGGTTGGGGGGGGGGGTGCATTAGCAGCAGCCTTGTGACGAGTGGTGCAAACATCGTTACCAATAATGAAGCGATGCAAAGTTCATCTTGTACCAACATAACAACCATAATTTCCTCCCCACTGACCCCACACGTAAAGTTTCAAAAATGTTAACCTTGCAGACATACAAAGAAATATAAATTTAGTAAAGCGCAGTCACGTGGGATTCAAACGAGCATTAATTTCAACTTTAAAAATTACTATTTCTGTACCTTAATTTAGGGTAAGTCAGAGTAAAGTAAGAGTAAGAGTAAGAGTTAACGTGAGTTAGCTTAATGGTTCATCAGATACCTTTCCCCCTACTAAATCAAATATAATGTGCTACTGTTGCTTTTTGCCATACGTCAATAATCGTTTTTTAACAGCTTGAGTTTGACTAATCATGGCTGAGTGTAGATTATCAACATTACCTGACACTGCTATCGTTGAAGGATCCATACCGATGGAAATGTTTCCTGAAGAGATGTTACCTCCGCCCAGTCCCATCTGTAGCATACCATCCACATCATTTAGAGTCATCTCCTGGTCAACCTCAAGTTCGAAGTCAGCGATGACGCTGCCTGGTCGGAATCGGGCAGATCGGATTCCACGAAGGAATGGGAGCTGAAGCAATAACTATACGTGCCAAAGAATGAAGAAAACATTGAAATAAGCCTTTCTTTTACGAAGAATGGTTTCATTTTCGATGTGCATAGAAAAAAAAAAACACATGGCAAATTACAGTGCGGTGTGCTTGAAAAGCAAAAAAAAAAAAAATGAACAACTCCCAACGCAACTTACAACGCTATCATTAATCAGACGTTTTCTTGTTACGCTATGGGCAGATAGCGGTAGAACGAATACTCAATAAGAAAACACAAAATGGGGATATCAACGTTGTACTTAAAAGCATGTAATATCTACTAAAAAAATGCTTACTACGCTATCATCAAAGTCAGGATTATCACCATGATCCTGATTATCGCCAGCATTACGACTAAACCTGAATTCATATTATTTGCAACTAGATAAGAGAAGAACGCTGCAAGTAAATGACATGTAAAGGTATTTTGTCTTTTGGATTTTAGTGTACTCACCAGAAATCGAAATATCCTGAAAAGAGCTCGATATTCTGTACTTGTAACATCGGTCAAAGAAACGGTGAACTCGATTGTTACGCCGTTCAAAACGGTGATAGTCAAACTGCCCAGGTATACGTTTATAGCTGGAAAAAAAAATGAACACAACATTTTCATTTTCTGTTTGTAAATGACACGTTCCTCTTACACATTTGTAATTAGTAAGATTTTTTTTTTTACTAAATTCACTACGAGTCAGGCTTCTTGTATTCCCAAATGAGACATGTTGTATTATCTTACTCGTAGAATCTATTTAAGATAATTATCTTTTGATGAGTATGGTATTTCTTAGAGCAGTAAGAAATCATATTGCAAAGGAATAGAATAATATGAAAACGTAATTCATCGTTAATAAAGATGAAACCCCGTGTAGACATCCTTACGAGACAAAAATTTTACAGTCTTGGCAATATCTAAAAAAGTAAGATAATTATGCACTGGCAAACAAAAAAAAATCATAAATACTAACCTTCGCATACATTATCCGTGCTCTTGGCATATCCAGCCTTACATACACAAATTTCCTCATCACTGCACTGCTCGCGCACACCACACAGGGATTCGTCAATTGCACATGTCTCTGGTTCTGGTAGGTAATAAGTTAATAACATGTTAACTAGCATGAATGTTTGTTCAAAAATACAACGACAGAGGATGGGAAACAGAAAAAGAAGTATAAAGTACAGTTTCATATCATCGCAAGTTGCATGTATCGTTGTAAATTGTCTTGCATCACAAATCATTCCGGGCATTCATTGTTTAAAACCAAATACATTTGTTTCAAATTTGTTCAATTCATATAATAATTCCCTTCTTGTCAAAATGTAAGGTCCGAAAGATTATAGAGTAAACCTTACCACAATCCAAACCCTATCCGTAACCCTACCCCAGCCTTAACCCTAGACCTAACCCTAACCCGATTCCTTACCTTAACCCTTACCCTATCCCTAACCCTACCCCCGCCCTAACCTAAGTATCCTGAGACCCTAACCATAAAACTAACCCATGAGTTACCCGATGTTGGAGAAGAATAGGTCGTTAAACTTTCTCAAGGAATTACCTGATAAAAGGCAAATGGCTCAGAATTTACTGTAGCAGCTCGTCAGGCAATGCCTTACCACATCTGGCATGTAAGACCCGCTTACATTACAATCTTCATTTTGAGAGAGCTTGATGGATTATTTTACAACACTGATAATGTTACTTACCATTCTGACACCTATCTCCAGAGTAACCAGAAAAGCATTCACAGCGATAGGCGTTACCAAGACTACGGCACACCCCACCATTCTCACATGGGGCGGAATCACATTCATCGACGTCTGCAAGGGAAAAAAAAATACTAAACACTTAGTTTATATGAAGTTGATATAGGCCTACAGCTCCAAGTGGTGGAATGTGTATTACGTTATAGGCCGTATTGTACGCTTCTCGCACAAATCAAAATACTGAATTTGTTTGACGGCAAACTTGGCATTTCATAGCGAGTACAAACATGTGGAAAGGATAACGACTGAAAAGAACTAGACTTGACTACTAGACTTTACTACTTGACTACTGCAGTGACAGTCTCGGTATCATTTCCCTTCAGTGCAATGCTTACCTTAATGAAGAGAGTAAAATTATGACAATCAGGTATTAGACTGGAGAGTTGCATTTCAATGAATACGCTAAGAAAACAATATCAAGATTGGAAAAACATATCGTCATGTGAATAACATAACATTTTTGGTAGATGACACTTCCCTTCGCTTGTAAGTCACTATTACTAAGTTATTTGATCTCTTCGATGATTAGATGGATTCAATGCACTTTATTCACATCGTTTTAAAGGAAACTTAAGGGACAAAAATCTTTTGAAGTTAGATGGGAAAGCTGTGATGATATAACGTGATCAAGAAGAATATCAGTGAGATGATGTGAATCTTCGGAAGCCCTGATATTTCACTTCCGAGTTCGAAACATCTACATTATATATTAATGTATTTAGCTAATCCTACTCTATTCATTACATTCCAATTGAATGATCCTTTTAATTCAACATCCTGCACTACAGATAATCCAAATGCAAAGTAGTGGAAAACGAAGAGCCATTACCTATCTCACACGTATTGCCTTCAAATCCGATGACACATGAACAAAGGTAACCGTTTATATCGTCCGTACACGTTCCTCCATTTGTGCAGGGGTCACTGCTGCATTCATCTAAATCTATTAAAACAATTGACATATCAAAACTTCAACAATCAATAAATCGCTTTACATTTAGGTAATTCTTAAATGGGCTTTGTGTTTGTTGCCTTATTTGAAAAAAAAAAAAAAAAAACCTTTGCTTGTTTCAAGAGGCAACAAAATAAAAGAACATACGAGCAAACAAAAGAAGAACAGAAATAATGTCTTAAATGGTAAATCTATGATTTTCTTTTATTAATGCGTAGCTTTATCGAAGTCATGCAGTGAACTCTTTGTCCTATCCATGTTTCATGCGTGTCTGTGTCACAAAACACTTTGTCATCGACGGTGAAGTGAAAAGAAATTTATACTATCGCACAACATTACGCTATTACCTTTTTATGGTGTGCTGTTGTGCCTCATGCCTTGTGCTGCTTAGATTTGAAATTGCGAGTAAAAATAATTTCTTTGTCGAATGGAAACTATACAATCTTGTATGTTTGATAGTGCATAAAGTGGATTTTCAGACTCAACTTGAACTCCAGCAGGTTTTGATTCTTGTCTTGACATTAAGTGGGCATTTATAATAATATGCATAACTCTCCTAACTTTTACAAGAATAAATTTCCTCTCTCGAGTCAAAACTGTTTCCATGAATTTTACATCGAAATCTTTATTGCGCATTTTACTGCGTTCGTATAGTAAAAAAAAAAAGCAAACAAACAAACAAACAAACAAACACACAAACAACCAATAAAGAAAAAAGACAGAAAGAAAGAAAAGAAATAACGATGCTATGGTTACAACCAACTCACCGATACATATTCGGCCAGGAAGAATATCGGCCGATGCTCCGTCAGCATAACCTGGGAGACAGGTACATACGTAGCTCCCATCCGTATTGGTGCACAGTGCATTCGGTGAACAGTCGTTGCCCCCTGCATCCTCGCACTCGTTTGCATCTGGCAAAGAAATGGTAAAATTTGGGCAAACATAGTGAGAAATTAAGAACAAATACATGTTGGTGTAATGCATATATGATGTATCACCATGATCCATACATGTATGCATAATATGAATTGGAATACATAGTCCTACATATAATTTTATGTTATACAAGAGAAAATTATGTTATAACCATAATATCCATATTTATACTTATATTTATATTTGAAATGTATATCAACTAAGCAATACAATGTATCAATATGCATGTACGAACTTCACGTAGTTTTCCAAATTGTTGTTGTCTTGACGAGAACATAATATTTTTTACATTGATTCAATTATAAAAGAGGAAGTTAATGTGTGGACCAGTAGCAGTTTGAATATGAGTAGTTACCCTGAACGTAGATTTCATCTGGAATGAGCTTAAAAGTTTGCTGCCCTGAATCGAGAAGGCCGTCGTCTCCAATTCCAGTCGTCATCGCAGCCATGATGTCAGTCTCATTCTGTGTCGAGTTAATTTTCAATATGATGCTCACATCGGCCTTTATGCTGCCGTTGTAAAAACGCCTGGTTACCACGTCTACAACTGCTAAATTCAGGGAGCTGTCTTGCGAAATCACTTGGCGAATCTAGAAGGGAAAAAGATTCCAAACCGTGAGACAGTTTCGCTGATATTTTGCAGAAAGTCAAAGTTTCCGTTCCTCATCCTATTTGCTTAGACATAATTACCATTATTACGATGGCCATTGTATCAAAATTACACTGTGCCTTTTAAAGCTCAAATATACAGATATGCGTTTATAGTTGCCATTTTAACTTCGTATACCTGCTATTTATATTATCTTAATAAAAATTAATACAATGCTTTTTTTTTGTTTTAGGCTTATAGCATCATTGTCATTTTGTATAAAATGTCAAATTACTCTCACAGACCAGATCTGTTTCTAAAACATTACCACTAATTACATCCTCCTACACCTTGCCTCTGATAATTCCCCACGATTTCAAAATTTACCTCATACTCAAGTCCTTCTCTGAGGGTCTCGCCATTGGCATCATTGAGGGATTCGCTGAATACGGCTTCCTGGCCATCTATCTCCGTTAGTGTGAGACTCACGAGATACTCGTTCCCGACTTGTTGTTGTTTTTTTTTTTTTAATAAGAAGGGAGGGTGTAGAAATAATAAACGTATTACATGTATGCTTTAACATATTTTGTGCATAATGTATAGAACATAAATGTAAGGCCTATACATGTATTGCTAGTATGCATCATGTACATTTATCAAAGACCTAACTTTTAATCCAGATACAGTGAGATAAAAAAAAAATCAGTTCAACTCGATTTGCGATCAGTCCTTTAAGGATGCTTCCGTCATATTTTCTTTTCTCTCTTTTGAACAAAAAAAGAAATACAAACGAGGAAACCTAACTGCCAGATACTCCTGTATCATGATCTGATCTTATCCACTTTTGTCACCGCAGAGATTTTATTCACGTCCCAAAACCTTAGCCGTAAAATCGTGAAAAGAACATGAAAAAATTTTGGTGTGACACCCGTCTCACATGAAGCTTTCTAAAGTTAGATAATAAGCCTGAAATGAATTTAATGTGAACGAACAAAGAGATGTCGTCTCATGCAGGTATTTCACCAAAAGTGCGTAAAACTAATACCTCCTTGCTAATTATAGCACTGTCAAGTATTTACTTCATTGTTCCTCTGACCATCTCCTTGAAGCTCTCTTTGGATGACTACATGTCCCCAAGGCTGTAAGAGGTAACATCATGGTATGGCAAGTGTCTTCGCCTATCTGTACATGCAATAAACTCTTGGTATGGTGTGGCTCCCTTCAAAGCAACAACTCAATTTCAAGAAAATAATGCGCCTTTTTTACACCACCATTCAACATTGTTCTTTCTGCATGATAACACGTACATTCAAAGACTTACTGAGGACACAAGAGTCACTGTCGTCACGAATCCGGTCACGTGCACAGACGCACTCGTCGTTCTCGCAGACTTCGTTCATTGAGCATTGGTCGTTGACGCTGCAGGCCGTATTCGCTAGTGGCAGGTTTCACGGAGGCCAAGAAAACATTTCAGACCATTATTGTCAGGACAACAATTTTAATGTCATACGCAAAATTTACATAATTATAGTGCTTAGTGCAATTTGTCTGAAAATGATTTGCATTCCGACTTTAATACGATAACCACAATAGTTACCATCAAAGCTCAATTCGCATAATGCTTGCATGGTGGTTTTTATTTTTCCATTGGTTTTGGTTCAATTTTGAAAGACGACAAATTTTGGTGATGTTCACTTTTCCTGGCATCCATTTCCTATGCAAAGGACGTCAACTGCAGAGGCAATATTTAACCAGACGAGGGAGGTAAAGATGATGATGATGATGATGGAAAAGAAAAAAAAAAGAAGAAGAAGAAGAAGCAAAAGAAGGAGAAAACAGAACAGAAAAGAACGAGAACACGTATAATACGAAGGAGAGCATGAATGTGGTCAGTAGTATTAGACGGTTCCTGTAGCTCCATACCGTGCTCGCAAAATGTGCCCGCAAATCCTGGAGCGCACTGGCAATAGTAGCCGTCTGTGACATCAAAGCAGACGCCATCGTTCACACAGTCATGTGACAGGCACTGGTTGCCGTCTGCGTATAAAAATAGTTATTAACGATAATGTCAGGACTTGTTAAAGTGGTAGTACCTGTAGTAGTTGCTATATTAGCAGTAGTGTCAATGATGATGATAAAGTTGATGATATTGCTGACAATGATGATAGCAATGAATGAATTACGCTTTTCAATTTCAGTCTTCGCCAAAGAGGATCATGTCACTTTACCCGCACCCTAGCATTACCAGGTAACCAAAATTTGAATAAGAGAACCATATTTTGAGTGAAACAGCTCGTCCAAAGATATTCGCCTCGAGAAGTAAAAACTCAGAGTTAGATTGTTAGAAGCACGGATTTAAGAGAGCGAAGTGTCATCCATTAAGTCCAATTTCGTATACTGGACTGGGCGTAATTGCTCACTGCACTGGAGAAAGGGCGTTCTTCTACCCCCCCCCCCCCAAAAAAAAAAAAATGAATAAATAAACAACAAGGATTCGACTGGATGACGAAGCTATACAGAGGACACAATAGGTTACTGAGAGTATATCAAAGTAATGGTTGTTGTGTGCACACCAGGAAACACAACCATGACATAGCAATATGAAATACAACTATTATATACATGGAATCTGAGAAAATAAATGAAGGGCTAAATATACATCGGACAGGATTACTATCGCATGCAAATCCTGAACTAAGGATTAACTTGGCAAGTCGAAATCAATCAGTTGTTTCTTTCTTTAGGTTTTTTTTTAATCGTATTCGTATTGTGTGTGTGAATGTGTTTATGACTGTATTTTCTTATAATATACAAATATGGTGTGATTAAGAGAACTCACCTGTAGGACCGTTGCAATAAAAATCGACAACTGTTTGATTCCGTGGCTCGAATACGTCTACCTGTTTATGGACATGATTTATCAAACTTAAAGTTAGTGAAGTTCCACCGGCCGTCTTTCAGATAGTCTTTTTTTTTATCTTATTCGTCTTTTTTTATCTTATTCGTAGTAAGATGTGTATATTTGTCCAAAAAAAAAAAATAAGAATGCAAATTTGAACCTCTGCAATGTGAATCTCTCTTTCTGAAGCATAAAGGGCAGACGGCAGTATAATGATCGAAGTTATGAGCGTGATGATACATTTGGATTTCAGCCATTCAAATTCTAATCAATATAGGCTTTATGAATAGCTAAAGATGTAGTATGGGGACTTAGTGTGGACTGTCACTTAGCGGTTCGAGTTAAATGATCCTTTACATTAATATTTTGTCTATTTTCGTTTATCAACATCATTCTGATCTGAATGTGTCTTCGACTTTTAATCATTTTTACCGGTATTATGGTTTCAATAGAATTCTCAGTTTAAGGATGGCGATTTCTTGATCAGGTTAAAGTAGAAAATGGTTAAGAATTTAGAATAACGCATTCAAGAGTGACGATCTTAATTATCATACTTAAATACCAATATAACACATATTCTTTTGTGTAATGTATACAGATACGTACTCACGTGTAAAAATAATCACACAAAATAGAGAACACCGATTAAACAGTATTACGTCACATTACCTCAAAATAAGGGCAGTAGTCGCTCAACTCAAAGCCCCCGTAATGACTCACTGCTGATGCATCAACATCCGTGATCTCAGCAAAGTACTGAATTAAAAAAAAAGAAAGAATGCAATGATCCAATTATGACCTCATGTTTATTTGTTAGTTTAGTCTCACCTATGTTTTTTAGGGGGGGGGGGGGAGTGGTGAAGGGATCGCCTGACGAAGGAACGATGTGAATTATGAACATGCCAAATTGCATTCGAGGGAGCATGAGGCGAAGGTAGAAAGTATCAGATTTCATTACAAATGTCATTATACACATATTAGACTCAATAGCTTCTCTAACGAAAATAGATAGGCCTGAATAAATAAATAAATAGATGAAAAAAACACAGTGTTCTAAAGGTGGTAGTATCCATACGAAAAGAAAGAGCATCACGGCTGAGTAGAAAAAAAAGAAGAACAAAATAAAACTCTGCAGCCATTGTTTGGAGATACAAGAAGCACTTTCACATCCTGCACATTTTTTGTAACATTTCCTTTGATGGTTCAACCAGTGTTGTCTTGACCATTGACACGACCTGACATACTTTAAAAATGAAGCAAAAGAGAAATGATAACAAAATGACTAAATCATTTAACGTAATTATATACTAACATTACATTGAGCACAGGATATTCATCCAAAAAGTTGGAAAAATGAAAGGAAACTGAATGTCGCCCATGCACTCTTGTCTTACCCTACTGAAATGTTGAAATATTACCTTTAAAATCATTAACGCAAACATCTGCCTATACCGGTACTGCTTTACAATATTTTGGCGATTTTACCTCTGTGGGAGCTGTGGGGTAAACTGCATGATGCTTTTTAGTTTGAAACAGGTGTGTACATATCTTTGCAAAATTGGGGCACTCAATTATTTTAGTCCCTTATATATAACCTGGGTGTACGGGTGGGTGACTTGTAGTTATACCCAGGTAAGGATGATAATCAGAAAAAGTCCTCCAATAGAAATCGTATTCAAAGAGGCTACCGTTCTTGAATAGAGCTTTCTTCCTCTTATATCGATTTATATGAACCATTATTTTCGCCTCAAGAAAAGAAGACTGACTCGCCTGGAAGAGGATCGGTAGTGGTTCCCCGTGCGAGAAGAGCAAACAGCTGGCTACATCCACACCCTCAGAGTGACAACTCATTTTGGCGGGAATGTCGCACCAGGGATCGATGGGCTCCCCGCTACAGGTCAAGAAGGAAGGAGTTGATGAGGACAAAATAATCTCCTGAACTGCCTACACATGGGGGTGGTGGGTGGCGTAAGCTTCTTTGACAATATTTGAATAGGGTTTTGTTGTTGCTGTTGTTGTTCATAATGATATACAGAACATCAAGTAGGTCTCCTAATAGGCAGGATTAAGGTGAGCCGAAGTTTATGAAGTATCATGTCACAAACACAACCTACGAATTAACTGGCCAGTAAAACTAAATTTCGTGAGTCTGTCCGTGACGAGCTTGAAGACAGTCCCCATACATGCAGCCCGAGTATAGAAAACGTAAATCATGGTGATATGGGTAAAGGCATGAAATCTTTCCACAGAAGTATAGGGGCAAAGCAGTTGTGGTGTGATCTTGTCAGCGTAAGAAAATTGAACGAACAGATGGCAGTTGAAAGATGGTGAATTAGAGCTGGTAGAGACCAATCGAAATACAGCAATAAGGGGGTGGGAGATAACCATGGATAAGAACAATAGAGGGCGCTGCTGCGAAAGTTCACAACCTTGAATATGGATGAGGACGGTACTTGTCAAAGCCATGCAAGGCAACAAGTTTTTAGACCTTTAACCTTTGAAAAAAGGAATATTTACCTCGCCCTTCTAGTGTCGATCCACGATTTGCAGCTCCTCTGTACAAACTCACAGCCGAGCCCCTTACCCCACTGCAGATCGTCAGCCATCTCATAGTCGGGTTCGTACCACCCTGTGTCCTCCATCAGGCCCAGAGTTATCCGGGAGAACACCCGGGAAGGTGTGATGAAACCACTCATTGATTCCGGCTGTCATGACCCAGAAGGAAATAGGTCAGATTATAAACAATCCGTAGTATACACACCGCCCTGGCATGCCTGAAGACTTACTTGAGTACCAACCTAATCATTTTCCCCCTTTACATTTTATACCATTCCTACTGCATCTATATTAGTACCCGGAGGTTATTCATCTATTCATTCTGCATCTTTTGATACTATAATAATCTTGGTAACTTTTGGCAATAATTATTTTGTTTTTAGGGAACGTCCTTTGTTACGAAGGATGGCACGTTATTTTGTTTTTCTTCTAGTTTCCACTTTTTTTTTCAATGACGCCTCAATTTTGAAAGTAATATTCACCATTCCTCGTCCCACAAAAATAATCGTTACATTTTAGACACGAAAACACAAAACAAATGATCAGTAGTTTATTAAAGGGATCATACAGTTTTGATTGAGACCTAATTTCGGGTTTCTAACATTTTCTTTTTTTTTGTGAAACAATGAGAGACCTCTTATGAAATATGAAAGGGCATGTAATTCTATGAGGAATTCAACGTTTATTTGATGAAAATTGGTTTTGAAATGGCTGAGATATCAAAAAAAAAGAGCAATATTATTCTAAAAAGTGTGGGACCCACACTTTATTACAATCGCTTTGATTTACTTTGTTTTTAGATGTTTAAGTAATTCAAAACCCGATTTTCATCAAATAAACTTTGAATTCCTCTTAAAATGGTATGCTCTGTACTATATCATAAGTGTTTTCTTGATATCTCGCAAAAAGTTAAAAGCCCAATTCTCATCTCCACCAATAATGTACCATCCCTTTAATGATTATGATGATCAATAGTAACTGTTTCTCAATAGAGGGAAAATGTATTATCATTCAGATTGAAGCAACCAACATGTACTGGTAATCAAAACACTCAGGTACCATCACACTCACGGGCACTGATATTGATTTAATGTTAATCTCCTTTTCCAACTCTTGCTTAATCTCCAATTCTCTATAGTAAGTAACATTCCATGTTACCGCAGAGTCCATAATTCACAAACTTATGTCACATCGAGTTCAGACATCTGGAGCTCGCGTCAGAGAAAAATAACGGGGTGATATTCTACATTGTTACTATTATTGCTTTGATCGCACAATTAATAGCAAATTTCACATAAACATGATACATTACTCTAGTACTCATTATAATGTATCGTTCCCATAAGGTCCATTCTTGCTGTTTCCTCTGTTTGATTAACATTGGTTTCTTTACATTATTTTCTGTCGTAAACGAAACTCAAGAGAGACGTTATATTTTTTTTTAATTGACCATCTAGAATAACGCATAATAAGCACACTCGTCGAAACAGAATAAATTTTAACACATTACAGAGATGAATAATGTAGAACTATACATTTTACCAAGCAATGAATTCTTGATAAGTTTGTCCTGGTGTCTTTAACCATTTATTAGATCATTTTTTTGATCTATAATCATCGGAAAGAGATTATTGAGTTGCTGCCTTTACTAAAGAACGTTTCCTCAAAAGTTTTAACAAATTAATTTCTGCGCCTGTTGTTTGAAATCAACCGACCGCCAGAATTCTCTTCTCGAAGTGAGCCAAGGCGGTGCCAGAACCTCCCCCATCTTCTAGTTCAACGCCTTGTAGGGTGGGGCAGTCGAAGTGAGCTCTTGCTTCACGCTGTTTAAAAAAAGATGAAAAATAATAAAAGTGGAGATAGAAAGAAAAATAGATCAAAATAGAGGAAAAAAGAGAGGGAGAAAGAGAGGGGGTATAGGGAGGAGGAGGAGGAAGGTGTATCGGGGTGGATATGGCGTGCAAGAATTATACTTTTAGTGAAATCCTGCATGATACCGGCAGGGATATTTTTTTTCTTTACTTACTTTTCGATTTAAGACATTCCGTGTACGTTGGCCCTCTAATTTCACCACTCGTATAATACACAAAGCGGTTTCTTATTTCTGCTTGCCTAGTTTCCATACTGATTTACTTATCTCTAAAAAGCAGACCAACAAGTGTAACAAGTCAAAGGGTCGAAGACCATCTATGCGAATGGCCATAATAATTTGATACGGATAAATACAAGTTTTTACTCTTGCGACATGAACTTTGTATCTTTCTAGGATTAGAAGCAAAGACAAACGTCTGGAAGGAAGACCAGCTTACAAGCACATTCGGAAGAACTAGGACCTGGACAGATGTCGTCATCGACCCCGTACTGTGTTCCCACTCCAGCTCAATTTCTTGGACTACCTGCTCGCTCCAGACGTAAAGACCGGTACTTTGGAGGAAAAGGGGGAGGGAGTACTAACATAATCGGGTTTTTTTTTTTTTTTTTCATTAGTCAAACAGAAATACAGGCAACATAGAAATTGCTTGTATATAGACCAAGTGGTCAAAGTTTGCTATAAGATGCCATTCTAAAAAAAAAAAAAAAAAAATGTAAACTTGCTTAATCATTCATGTAAACGAATGTTATGATGTTATGAGATCTAGCCTGCGAAACATAAGAGACTGGAGTAGCAAATTGAGTTTTAAATTTTACATTGGAGGACCGAATTTGATTGTCATGGTTTCAATAACTGCTAATTTCACCAAACACATGCAGACATGGATCCTCATATTCCAAGAAAACTCCCATTAACACATCTTGATCGTCTTCTTCATCATCAATATGCATATTATTGTTTATAAACGTCGAAAACTATTTCAATGTAATAAGGAATTTCTTTAAATACCGAATCTGTCAAGATTTAACTTTTACTACAGACTCTCACTTTGTTAGACTATTCTTCCTTATGAATATTTACTTCGCAGTTATCATAACTATAATGATTGTATTTTAAGATTGTATAAGGGAGATAGCCGAAGAACAAGGTGTGGACCCGTAAACCAACACGAAATGCAGTATTCAACAAAATGTTCGTGTTCGATCTAAGATAGACATGCTCTACACATTTTGAATCACTTAACGTGTTACTATGTTATTGCCATGGTAACAGCAAAACCTAAACTTAAAGAAATAAAAGAAGCTTTCTGACCCGGAATTTTCATCTACTATAGCACTTACTCTGTATCGAATGTCGGCAAACCGTCGGCATTTCGCGGAGTCAATGGTGCGCCATCAGCATCACGAAAGAAAGCATATAATCCGGTTGAAAATCCCTTAAGACAAAACAAAACAGAGTAAGAGAAATGGAAAGAGAGGGGGTATGATAGGAAGTTTAGTAAAATGGGGGCGGGGGTTAAAAAAGCAACAACAGAGACGTACTCGTCTCAAAGATGGCAGACGATTGAAAAAAAAAAATGTCACTGTAATAAATTCACATTTTTATAAGAAATGAAGTATTTTTTGTTGTTGCTATTGTCATTGATTGTATATCCTTTTGCATGAACAAAATGTAAAGCGAAAAATGGCAAGTGACTAATACGTTCCTGAAAAGTGCCAAGGCATGAAAAGAAGAGATGCGACCGGGTAGCTCAGATTTTCACTAAAACTTTCTTGTACTCAACAATACAAGACAACAACGTATAATTCATTTTAGTAGATTATAAGGACGGCAAAATCATTGCCATCACAAATATCTTGTGAAGCATACGTTATTTATCAGCTCCTCTGGTTCTGTTATGACTGGATATGACTGATTATTCTGTCAGTTTGCAAAGTCGCACTCACACACTTTGTTATAAAGACTGAACGCTGTCTATATTGATTATATTTACATATTTTAGGATGGGGTGGGGTGGGAGTTCTTTTTTATTCTTTTTAATGACCAAAAAAAAATCAGTTTTTACATGACTATTATTTTCTCCAAATCTTTTATTAAGGAACGCTTTTTCCAATGTTATCGTCGTTATCATGGATATGAAGATTTATTAACGTACAATGGCTACACTTCACAGAGTGACTCTTACCAAGGCGTGAAAGATCTCATGCTGAAGCGTTAGACTGAGTCTGTCCGGTTCCAGGCGTAGGAGATCCGGGCAAATATTGATAAAACCTGCCAATGGCCTGGTGATGGAGCAATAAAAATGACAATGAATACCTAGCAGATATTGTTATTGAAAGTCGCATTGGGAATACAAGAGCGTTTTTTTTTTTCTTTTTGGTTACCTTATGAGCAGAAAACATCTAAAGACATTTTTGGTTTAATTTTGCAATGTAAGCCTATACAGCTTACGGCTGAAGTCTAGTGTGTCAACGTAGCGATGCAGATGTTGATTGTTTCGTTTTTCCCCATTCTAGATATTTCATATACCTTTCATCTAGCTATTATAGGAGAATATTGGTGAGTCGAGTGAAGAATATCCTATCCTTTTTTTTATTTCCTTCACAAGGTTAAATATATCGCGATTATATCTCATAGAAACTATACTTAGCATTGTTCAAGGACTCGTGAAGCATCTTATTCTTTTTTTTTATCTCGGCACACAAAAAGGAAAAATGTGGCGGGATTTATCAAACTGTATCCCCTCCGTGGTTCTCGGTACCTACATATTCCTTGGATAAAGATCATCCACGGAAAAAAAAAATATTCGATAAAAACAAAGAGATCGTGGTTTCCTTTTTTGACAGGATGTCTCTTGTTGGAGGGATTAAGTTATGGCCATTGTTTTGATTTTGCCTCTGATGGCACAATATCATGGCAATTCAAAGTCAACAAAATAAACCGTACGTGCATCAGTGTCAATAAATTTGGATTTTAGAGCTTTATAAAATGCTTTTGTGTTGACATAGGCTTCATAGGGACAGTTTGCAGTCATATACGAACATGAACACACATCGATCTTGCATAATGCTACGGTGCGATTTAAGTGTGAGTTTTTTTTTTTCAGCTATCAAAAACAATGATTGAAAAGCATGACAACACACGACGTGAAATTTAAAGGTGCGGTCTCCGCATACCTATCGGTGTCTTCGTCAAGATAGCACGCTGAGGCATAAGCGAGAACCTCGGACTGACAGGACTCGGCGATCGATGCCACGAACATGACAAAATGGACGGCCTCCTCAAAAGGTGATGTTTCGGGTGTTGCACCTCCGATCGATCCACAGTTGAAAAGTTCCGTGCCATCAAAATTAGAATCGCAGAGGTAACAGGGCTGCCATTTAGATAAGAATAATCCAAGTTTACATCTAGAAGTTGCAATGAAGAATACTTACATAAACTTCATGAGATATGCGCATTTTGAATCTCACACACAACACGTCTCTGATCCAATAATCAAAACGAACTGTAATGTACATGTACTTTGAAAAAAAAAAGAAACCCTTGATCTCTTGACTTTGACGCCCACAACTTGATACCTGACTAAAAATGTGACCCTGCACCTCAAAACAAACAAAAAGTCGCCAGACATGAATTTTTAGTTAAGACCATATTCTGAAAGAGCAGACTTTAAGCTTTAAAATGATGTATAACTCAAATCAAATGGACTCTCCTAACCTATCTAAATATTGGAAAGAAAGCACAAACTCAGGAAAAGTGTGAACTGAGAAAAGAGGCTCTGAAGTACAGTGTCTATTCAAGCACTTAATCTTTACCAAACCGTGCTGGCTGTGCAATGAATGGGACAAAAAAAAAAAAAAAACAGGAAGTAAACCACCCGAGTAACAGCAATGAAGGTATTATCAGATTAAACTGAGATTAAGCATGCCTCATTAACACATTCTGTCCATAATTAATGCCAACTTTTAAAGTAGTAGCTCTATCCTTTCAAACGTTATTAGAGCTCAAAGTGAAGAGTGTGGACAAGGTTTTTCAGAAATGAAAAAGGGATTCTAAATACACATCTAATCACACTATTCTACAAAAAATGTTCGAGATAAACTGCTAAAAAGTCACACTTTCCTGCCCGTTTTATGATACCAAATTCTAGCATATGTAAAAGAAGACCCGCTCTTTCAGAAAATATGAAAAAGTCAAGTTCTGCTAGGTTGACGAATTTCACTTATTTTCAGTCCTCATGCAAAATCAGTGTGTGCGACTTTATGTTCGTTTTGAGGTGCACGATCACAAATTTAAGATAATAAAATCATCTTCTCATACAATGTATTTTCCGAAGAATCATTTCGCTTTCATTCTGAAAGACTGGAAATTATCACAAAAACTGTATTCATCGAATAAAGCAAATCAATACAAAACTCAATGAGAATTCATTAGCCTTCGTAACTAAACGTTGCGACTACCTGCTGTGAATTTCTCATGAAGAGGCAATAAAAGTTAATTTACTTACAAAAAATACTAATATAATATAATGTATATCATACACGCACATATACACCATGTGTTAATACACACACACACACACACTCATCATGACCTTATACTATTCGTAAGCTCAATGATGAACGCAATGCCTATATATACACAACGCTAGCAACAACTGAAAACTTTCTGACAGAATGATGACGTCAATATTCAAGAGTGAGGGCAATTTTTGTTATGGTTACCTCAGTGAGTGCGTCTGGCACGTAGATGTCTCCACACACCGGTTGATAGCAGCCGCCGAAAAGGCAGTACTCGTTCCCGTCGTCGAACGGCAGTCCGATTACGACGCAGTCTCTATTTGGAAACAATGATGATATTTGTTTGTTAACTTTTGTTTGTTCCCGCTATTTTTTATTCCAGGAAGCTGTTGTTTGAACGCTGTTGGAACCTACTGCTTTGGCCAAAAGAAAAAAAAATCAACAGTTACTAACTTTTGTTAAAGGCATAATTTAGCATTTGCAGATGAAAGCATTAGTGCTATAAAATAGTTCTAAAATGTGAGTTAGGGATAGAAACAACCACTGTCAAAATTTGAATCCGTATAATCGATGTTAAGTGTTGCTAAATACACAAAATGTGAACAATAGTTATAATAAAAAAAATTTCCAGACTAAACCGTATACAGTTACGGTTTATTGAGAAAAACCCTGATATCTCCTTATATTTTAGGTTTTATTGCAAATATTTCATATGGTAGGATGTTTTATGATACAACAGACCTACACATATGCATCAAATATGATATCTTGAAAATTTTTGAAATCACTGCTCCCAAAGGTAAACTGGACCTTTAAGAGACGATAATGATATAATTTTGCTCAGACTTTCAATACCTTTGATTCGAGAGAGGGGAAAATTGAATTTTCACTTTCGTCTCTTATGTTTCCGTATACTCTGAGATATAGCTGTCGGTCGTATTAATATAGATATTAAAATGTTTATTGTTGAAACCTTTATTAACGTACGACAAGATCTGTAATATTGCGTAGTATTTTTCTTGAGAGTCATCATTGGTCTGTTGGTTGTTGGTTTGCGCTCACGATTTCCGCTAATATTTATTCAAACAAAGGCTTACCACATTGAAAGCTTTGTAAACATTGTTGGTCACGAATATCAAATAAGGAAATCAAACGAAAATATGAATATGAAGCTATCAAAACACTCAGAGTGATTTCTTTTTTCAGAAGCTGCCATGTCAGAAGTCTACACAGAGATTTCGCGTCACACAGGAGATAGAAATGCAAGGGCTCATTCATTTTTGTGGAAACACTCTGAAGTGATAAGGCGTAGACCTACATAGGCACATCGTAGCAGTTAATGATGTTAACAATGCTAATAATTCCAACGTTCTTATTTATAATGATGATGACATAGAAATCATCTCATCAGCTTAAATTGCCTTTGATCTTATGACTGTGCGAGGAATTTTTTTGAAAAGTTTGAAGAAGGTGTAATCGTCTCGATTACTCGACTGACTCTACTCTATCCATTATATCTACTCTAGCGTGATAAATGTGGTATTGGCACTGCACTGGCACTAGTACAACTTACTTGGGAAAGAGAAAATATCCCGGATCTTGTTTGACTGACAACGTGCGAGAGATGCGATCTGTGACGTCAGCCATGGCGGTCTGCAAGAATACACGTGCCAATATATTTATTCTTTATTATGATACTTTTCGTGCCCTTTTAGCAATATTTCTCCTAATCAATGAAGATAAATACGTATGTATTGTGATTGCGTATATATTATATATATATATGTATATATATATATATATATATATATATATATATATATATATATATCATTTACAGTATGTATTATACATGTAACAAGGCCTACTACGCTTTCATACATTGATAGATAGTATGTCATTCCTATGTTCATTCTTCTATATCTTCAGAAGTTTACTCAGAATCAAAAGTTTTGACAACCGACGTACACTGTT
Organism: Diadema setosum; assembly: GCF_964275005.1. Classification (NCBI taxonomy): domain Eukaryota; kingdom Metazoa; phylum Echinodermata; class Echinoidea; order Diadematoida; family Diadematidae; genus Diadema; species Diadema setosum. The sequence continues at coordinate 3,895,258 of NC_092701.1, forward strand.
TGGTTGTACTCAAACTGTATAATAACCCCTGCAGCCATTATGAATTCCATCTATAACATGATCAATTGCTGAGGAATGGTTGCTGTTTCGTAAAACAAATTTTTCATTTTCCAGTTAATAGGTACAAGCATGACAAGGCCTGGAAGTTATTCTGTCGCTTATTACAGTGAGCTGGAATTAGGGTTCGGAAACATAATCACTTGCAGCAGTCAACTTAATCTTAATTTAAGAATCAAGTTGTATTGAGCTGTGCTATAACAGTGACGTGAGTTCAATTTCCATGCAACTCACCATTATTTCCTCTGAATTGTCGAGTGCAAGTATGGTGTCGTCAAAGTGAACATGGAACTTCATTTGCCGATCAGTAGACAGTATGCGGGAAGAGGTCTGTGGTCTCTCTACCTTGATTCTCTTTGACTAGACAGGGATGAAGAGGAGAAAACTTATGACGTCATGAATAGGTGGCATTGACGTCGAAAACATGATGTTGATTATAGATACTCATGAAGGTACGCTATCTTTGTACACAATGTATCTTTCTCCTTATCATATCTAACGTATATGTGCGTGTGTGTGTGTCTGTATAATTACAATATTATTATCAGAATGGAAAAGGGAAAATACAGGTCACATTTTATTACTGATTCATATGAATGAAATGATTTCAGGCTATTGAATTATACGGGTGTGATGATTCAAATACTTAATTGATGTGATAATCATTGATATAAAATGCCTTCGAAAGTGAAGTAGTGCAAAGGATAAGCTAATTTTTTTTTCTTATGTTTTAAGTTTCCTCAACAAAATTTATAGCAAAGTATAGCTGTTGTTTATATCAATGTATAACTGTTCTTAGTCTAAATTTGCTATCTAATATCCTGCTACATATTAGTAATATTAGATATAGTATCTGCTTTGATAATGATAATGTAAGGGTTACGGGAACTGATAATAATGACACTTTATAATTTGCAGGTGTATTAATGCAATGGTTAGGAATGGTAACAATTATTGGAGGAAATGACTAACATTATAATCAGAGAAATGTTTTCTTGTTGTATCATCCCATTGCAATTTTCATAGTTCGATGATGATGATAATGATAATTATTATCATTTTAACTATTCTACATACATGACACGTCTAATGATGAATGTAATCTTAAATGGAGAAACTGTTTTCAGAATTCCTGCACCATCCAATAAAAATATAAGATCAATTAGAAATTATTACAAGAGTACAAAAGGGTATTAGAGGGAATGTATCGTGACCAACAAGTGTGTTTGATTATATCTTATAACTGAAGTTACACAAAATATAAAATCTCAGCATTTTCATCCCAAATCTTCATCTAAAATGTTTGGCAGCTGCATGCCTTCCACATTTCACTATTCTGTCATTTATTGCGATATTGTTGGGACGGCGGGGTCGTTTTCACATCAGATAAGGCGAAATGTGTATAAGCTATAGATTATTGAAATCTTTTAAATTAAACTTATTGAATCATCTAAGATTGTTTAGGCCTATCATACACGAGAATTCATAAGGGAAGACTGTGTAGACGAACGTATCAAGGACAGAGACGAGTCATGATTATGACATTTAATACTCTGTTATTATAGGACAGCATTAAGTGCAGTCCAGAAATCTCGAGTATACAGCACCAGGTGCAGAGATTGGTAAATCAAATGTGTGAGGACCGTAACTCACCGCGTCTATCAGTGTTGGTTTATGGTAGCAACGCTGACTGTGTGAGTTGCCCACTGCAAGCAAAACAACCACTGCCACACAGCAAATTGTCCCCCAGCATTTCCGTCCAGGCTCCGTGCTCATCATCGTGTCAAATTTCCCCTAAACCATGCTATACAGTGCCTCCGTCTCACATGTGAATCTTCTTGTATAGCGTCTTTCAAACCAATATAGAAACTGAACTCGTTCACACTAGTTGTCGAAATCATATAGTCACAGGTGTTGTCCTAATCGCCGGAGGTGTTTTATGACGATATTCATCGACTCTTTGATTATTTTCCCCTTTTTTGAGCCAGTAACCCACCTCTTCAACTTTTGATGGTTGTTGCAGGACTTGGGCTCAAACGACTTTTAGGTTTTCCCACAAAAGATCAGCAAGGTCATTTCGACAAAATCACTTTGGGAGTCCAATATACATGATGGCTCTAGTACCCATTCTTGACAGTTCGCTTTTCATACCATCAGACTTGTAGCGTGGGCGGCGATTGTCGAGCGGAATAATATGCCTTTTATTATCAATATTTAGACTTCAGTCCTGCTCTTCTAACGACATGTAAATACCTACGACTCGTTGAACCCAACCATTTCTAAAGGAAATGTCGTCAAGTGAGTACGCTGCTGCTTACTCAGGGATTGGTCACGACAAATAGGGATAAAACCTGACCCAAATTGAAACTCATTAATTTCTTATCGTTTTGCAAAACCTCGCCCTGTCATGTTCTTTTTGGTGTCTCAACTTCCGAGGTTTGTAAGCAACTCTAGATTATCAGACGCAACTTTTGATAATTTCGAGATTATCCTATCTCACTGGCATCTTACGTTGTCTTGGAACTCTTGGAGCTATGCTATTCTGAGGCAGGATGTAACATCATTCTGTCGAAACGTCTTCTGGATAGCTGATTTCTTCTATTCACTTTTTACCTCTTCAAACAGAACAAAATTAAATGAGAACATAAACGAAAAACATCATACAGTAATTATGTACACTCGAAGAAAAAAATCAATATCCCTCGTATATTTCTGACACAATGGAAAGGAATGCAGTTCTCCTATCTATAACTCACAATGAAAACAAGTTTAAGCTTAAACACAAATATGTCATTCAATCTAAGTGATGTTGAAAATATTGTTTGCACTGCAAATTTGTGATTGGAAGGCGATCATGCTGGTATTATGTGATCAGGAGAAGAAATTTGGATGGCTGGTTTGTTCTTTGACTTTGTTTCTCAAACAGGAATGAATAGTTATAACAAGCAGGTACCGAGTTGTGGAAGATGCTTCCTGAGCACTTCTTAGATAGATGTAATAGATAGATAGAAAGATAGATAGATAGATAGATAGATAGATAGATAGATAGTTAGATAGAATTGATAGATAGATAATATAGATGTTATAGATAGATAGATAGATAGATAGATAGATAGATAGATAGATAGATAGATAATATAGATGTTATATAGATAAAATGGATAGATAAATAATATAGATAGATAGATAGATCGATAGATCGATAGATAGATCGATAGATAGATTAGATAGATAGATAGATAAATATAGATAGATATTAGATAGATAGATAGATAGATAGATGAATAAATGAAAAAAATAAAATCATAGATATTATAGATTAAAAAAGATATTCTATTGAGGTATTCAAGTCTCGCAGTCACAAGATGAATTACAAAAACAAAATTATATCGTAAAAGAGACATCAAGGATTACAACATAACTATTCATACCAAAAACCAGAGTAAAATACAGACATAAAAAACGAGGACTTATCAGAGGACATGTAGGAAGGGACGGAAGAGATGAGAAAAGAGAAGGAAGAAGAATTGAAGGTGTATGACAACAAAAGGCTGAGTGAGCAGAATATGAGAGAACAATTAAGGGGAGGTCTAGAGAGAAAGAGAAATAAAAAATATTGACTGCAGCGATATACGCAATGCCGTGTGAATATTAGGGAATTACAACATGATACCTACCACTGCCTACTGTATACACATTATGCATCATATCAAACAAATTATCAACAATTCAAGACAACGTGAAATTATCATTTTCATTATGTGTAAGCTATAATATATAACATTTTGCCTATTTATTAAAAATAATATTATGTCATCGATGTGGCATAAATGAAAACAAATAAGAGAGAGCAAATCAATTACCATGGAATTTAATTTTCAAATTTTTAATAATCAAAACCCCTGTGAATAGATTTCCTTACATTATATGAATCAGTTAAAATTGATGGTGAACAGTAATTAATCGTGGTCGTGAAATCGATGATTAATCTGGAACATTTCACTAAGCCTTGACCTTATGCCTACTGCTTCCTACTGTGATTCTTTTGCGGTTTTGACGTCATCAGTCATTTGTTTGTTGATTTCTTAGAGTCCTTGATACTAGGTGTAAAATAAAAATTATCACTTTTATTGGTAGACCTATATTTTTAATGCATTTAACTAATCATTATTGTATATGCCCTACTCTCTTTTTTTTCCTCTGGCGTGTGTGAGAACAGTATGTTGTTGTTGTTGTTGTTGTTGTTGTTGTTACGTTTTGTGGCTTACAGTTCGTGTGCCGAATATTGACGCCATCTATGTGCGGGTTTCTGTATCTTTTTGGCTTGCTTTCGTTTTACTTTTCATGAGGTGTCCAAGGTCCGGCGTCGGTGAAACGTACCTGTAACACCTCTTATTTCCATTCTTTTTTGTTGTTGGTTGCATCTTCTAAAAACAACATTTTTTCTTCTAAGAACAGCATTGTGCCACTCTTAAAAGAGAAAACTGATTGTAGAGATAATCTCTATGATACGGATAGATGTACAAAAGTAAAAACAAAAATGTGGAAGTTTGGGCCGACAATTTCTGCCCTTATACCAAGCAGTTCTCAGACTCACTTCAATGTAAATATAATGTATATAATATATTCCCTTGAATATATCATGTCCATTTAAAAAACAGATACGATGTTTGTATGTTGTTTTCATTTTAGATAAGTATACACGCAGGTCCTAGCTGTAACATTGCTACAGGGTAGACCCACAGCAAAAACAATAAAAAACAAAAACCTTAATTTTCGATTTCTTCACTATCCATCCATGATAAAAGAAAGGAAAGAGTAATGTGTGGATACGATGTTTGTATAATATTGTTTTTATTTTGTAGATAAGTATACATGCAGGTCCTAGCTGTAACATTGGAATATGATGTCACTATACAGGGTAGACCCACAACAAAAACAAATACAAAAGCGATAAAACAAAAACCTGAATTTTCGATTTCTTCACTATCCTTCCATGATAAAAGAAAGGAAAGAGTATTGTGTGGAAATTCCTCATTTAAACAGATGGGTTGGTTGTGGTACATGTATCAGAGATGTAGATATAACCCGTAATCATGTTTTCGGGATTACATCCACTACAATGTGCTCATGGGCTGTATCTTTCTGGAGGTAAACTGCCCACCACCCCCCCCCCAAAAAAAAAAAAAAGTAAATGAAACCAGCAACGCCGGAATAAAACAGGAAATACATAAGGCCGCGACAACAACAACAACTTCGAGTATTATAATACTAGTAGTAGATTATATATAACAAGCAAGCAACCAATAAAGAACAAAGAACCCCCCCCCCCCCCCAAAAAAAAAAAACCAAACAAACAAACAAACAAACAAACAAAACAAGGCAAAGCAAACATGCAAACGCCTCTTCAGCATAGTAATTTATGGCTCTGGGCTCCGTCTTATAAAGCCTTCTAATCAATCACAAGTCCCCAAATCAATCGCAACTTGCATTGCAGCACACAAAAAAACTTGTGATTGGTTTCTATCACAAGTCTTTATAAGACAGGCCCCAGTTGTGTTTTGCAACACAGCTTCCCGCGCTAGAGGAACAAGCAGCAGCTGTGTATGACATTCAATTTGCCTACTAGTACCAGTGAGTACAGGTATTTTGAACGTATCATATAATTGTTGTTGGTTTGGTTTGTTTGTTTGTTTGTTTTTTGATGTTTTTGTTTTGTTTTGATTTTGTTTTTGTTTTTTTGTTTGTTTGTTTGTTTTTCGGGTTTTTTTTTTCTTTCTTTTTTTTTTTTTTTTTTTTTTTTTTTTTTTTTGCTACTACGGTTTTTGTATGGTTTCTGATTTGTGTCGACTGCGCATGCTCCTCGATTTGGTGGTGGCCCATGGCGGCCATCTTCAGCAAAAGTACAGTTGAGTCAAACTCCGTCTGGTAAGATTGTGCATTATTCCGTTATCTTTTCATTTGGTCACTATTTTTTTGAGTCCGAGAATAGATTATTCAATGTACAACGTGCCTGAGGGATACAAGCGTATTTCGTGGTCTGATGTCCCATGGAATGCGGGTATAAATGTCAACAGAAAAGCAGCTGTTTTCGTGCCCACTAATTTTGTGTGGTCCCATCTACTACGACTTGTGTACTGCAGTGGCAGAATGTCTACTAGCCGTGTTGTATTTGTAATGTTAGTGTAGAACGAGAGGTCTATGTAATTATGGCGTTCACCTGTGGTGAGAGATATGCGTTTTACAGAAATCGACGTAAAAGGGTCACCTAAACTTCTCAAGTCGTTTACCGTTAGAACTTGTTGGTTGGTTGTTGTACGATGAGAGCAGTTCGTGGCTAACAGCGACTCACAGTAGCCCGAAGGCGCGCGAAGGCAAGCGTTCACTGTGTTACACGGATCGGAGCTCCGGAGCGCCCCGTGCTGGCCCACCGAACTAAGTCTAACGTTACTGTGGGCCGGCCCCGGGGTTATTCGTGGCTGCAGTGCAGTGTTCGCCTCGTCCTGGCAGAAATACCAAAGTTCGACCTCCTTGTGCCAAAATTCAACCGTACACAAACGCACAAACACAAACAATTATTTTTCTGGTGCCACTTCCAGGGTTTAAAAATCAGCTGATGAGCAAAAAGAAAAAAAATGATGCCACTCCTCTTGCTCTCGAAACAAGGCATGGTAAGGGACACAACATCAAGTTATTCGACTGCTGACAGGCAAAGTCTAAAAGATAAACAACAAAGAGTCAAACCCTTTTTTTTTTTTTCAAGGCACAAGTGGGGGGAATTGAGGGCTAAAGTGGTAAAGACCCTCTTAATTATTAGCCTATTAAAAGTGGGGGCCCACCTAGACAGAAAGATCCGTCTGTCCGGAGGAGTCTTTTATTTTTTGCCATTAACGCTCTCCTCTGTAGACAGAGGGGATCCGTGAAGCCAGACACAGTCTCCGCGGAACATTCCCCGACGGACAGATACTGACCGATCTTTCGGTCAAGGGCCCACCCCTCTCAGCTGTCTTTCTAACAATTCTAGCTTCGTTGCAACATACACGCATGTAAAAGATTTTTTTTTTTTTTTTTTTTTTTTGCATAAATATATAGCTGGTTAAATCTTTCTGTTATCATTTCTACCAGTTGAGTACCAAGGTATAAAAAATTACAGTTGAATCTTAAATTACAAAGCCAATGGCAATGCACTGTATTGTAAGCACATTTTTTATTTGGAGCCTAGGTTGCTTGAGATATTTTTGTGATGAATGTTTGTAGGACTTTGTCATGAAACTGTGGATGGTACTGTGCCTTTATGTTGATCTGAAAATTTTCAATCTATTCTTGAATTTTAGATTCCATTTCCATGATGTCAGGTTTTGAGGAGGTAGGAATAGCAGGAAGTGTCCATCTTCGGGAAGCACTGACCAACTGCACAGACCCTCTTCAGGCCATCGAGGACTTCCAGTCAGAAAATGGCATCCTCCTGCCCACCCTGCAGCCTGCTCTCCCTCTGCTCGACCTCCACAACATTCGTCGCTTCGAGTTCCACCACTCCATCATGGAGGAGCTTCGGGAGAAGCTCATCTCACGCACACGGGAGCTGGCCAACAGCGACACCAAGGGGCGCTTCAAGACAATCGAGGACCTCCTCTCCAAGTGTTTCCCACTCATCAGGGTCCAGTCCATTCAGCCTGTGGTTTTGTCCATTATGAAGTGTCTTCCAAAAATTCCTGAAAAGTACTTGACTGTCCTGGTAGATGATCGTTCATTGTACAATGTGGCATCCATTGAAGTCAAGCAGCAGATATGGCAGAAGAATCCCTCGCTGTTTGGCGATGAGGTCTCTCCACTCCTGACAGACTACATCAAGACCAAGGAGGCTGTACTCTTCGGCAGCGAGACGTTGAACTCGCACATGTTCTTTCATGTCGCGCCAAAGACGAGGCGACAAGGTCATGTTGTGCAAAAACTCACCGGAATGGTCGGTAAGAGTGTGAAACTCTTTGATATGGTGCTGCAGTTTCTGCGGACGCTTTTTCTCAGCACAAGGAACATGCACTACTGTACTCTTAGAGCAGAACTTCTCATGTCTCTGCATGACCTCGAGATCCACGAGATCTGTGCAGAGGACCCATGCCATAAATTCACATGGACACTTGACGCCTGTGTGCGGGACAAGCAGGTGGATGACAAGAAGGCCAAAGAGTTGCAAGGATTCCTGGATGGTATCCGGAGGGGCCAAGAACAGGTCCTTGGGTATGTCAAGTCAGTGTGTTGTGCAAAAGTGATCAAAGTGTAAACTTATGAAGAAAATAACAACCAGTATGAAAGCTTGCCAGTTTTCTATGATGATATATGATGGGGACCTTAATATTATTGTCTTGGTTGCATTCAAGATCTCTGTAATCATACATGTTCAGAATTTCGTATTGGATTCAGAAAAGGGGCAATGTGTGATTGGCTCAAATCCTAATGACAGCATCAACTTCTGCTTCATCGTACAGTGTTGAAAAATATGTCATAGAGTGTAAGTACATCATGTCATGAGTAGAGTCCTACAGGGGAAAAAGATGGGCAATCAATTAAATATGTCAGAATTTTATGGAATAAGGGACATAAAGAGTTAAATCCACACCTGCATGAACACGCTTTGATGCCAAGCTTGAACACCCATTCTTCTCCCTGCAGTGACCTCTCCATGATCCTGTGTGACCCCTTTGCCATCCACACCCTAGCAACCAGTGTCATCCGTCATATGACTGGTCTTATCAACCAAGATAAACTACCCAGGGTGAGTCAAACAGAGTTATTGTTGAACAGAATTCTAAAATGATTTTGTTCTCAATGAAAGACACTCTTTTCTTCTTTCAGTACCGGTAGTCTATTTGCTTTATAGTGTAAATCCTTGATTGATTTTAGGATATTGAATTTAACAGATTGGTGAATCTCAAGACTGATTATTCACCTTTGTTTTACATGAATGAGATTCCTAGTATTCTTTTGTTGTTATTGAAAATTAACTACAGTGCACTACCGTTATAACGAAATGCTCGGGACCGGCAGTTTTCTTTCGTTATAACGAAATTTCGTTATAACCGAACAAATACAATATATAACGAAAACAAGGAAACCACGTTTACATATCATATCATGTTTGCTAAATACTCATCATACACTGGAAAGCTATGTGAAATGTGATGGGATAACTGTAATACAATAATAAACGCAAGGTCCCCTCAGAAACTGTGCGTGACACAAGGAGCGGACACACAGTCGTGTGAAGCGTTCACACATGCAGAGACGCTATAAATGCTTGTTCTGCTACGTATTTTCGAAAGCAATTCACATTTCGTTATAACGGAACATATTTCTTTTGTTTTTCTTTGTCTGTGGCGCTCGGAAAAGACTTCGTTATAACGGAAATTTCGCTATAACCGTGTTCGTTATAAGCGAACTTTGTACTATAGACTTTGATGGTGATAATTTTGGGACCAGAGGATTTACTTTGTTATAACGAAATTTCGTTATAACCGTGTTCCTTGTAACGGGAGTGCACTGTATCAACAACTGTCCTGTATTTGAATCTTCAGTTGGAAGTAATGAAACTGGTTTGTTGGCCAGGGAGTATGTAATTTTGTTTTTTTGGTGTGTTTTTTTCAGCTGATTTCAAAGTTTAGGGGCTTTTATCAAATTTCAGCTCAAGATCTCATGGTAGGAGTGGCTTACAGTTGGGGAAACCTGACTTAGCTTGACATTTGATTTGATGCAATATATATAACCCATGTATAAAATAATTGTTTGATGAGAAGTGTCTGAATTACCAAACAAATAAGTTTTCTCTGTGTACTGTTTCTAAAGTGGTGGTGAAAGCTAAAGTTGGTACTAATTAGCATCAAAGGAACTTGAGAAACTGTGAAGTCAAAGGCAGGTGTTTTTTAAGGGAGTCATTGAATAATTGCTGTAAGTCCTCAGTTATGTCACTAATTTCTGGTTTCCATCCGTAATTATCCATTTCACAACAGGATAGTCCAGATTTGACAACTCTCCTCCGAATGCTGTCACTCGGGCTAGGTGCGTGGGACATGTTGGACAGTCAACATTTCAAGGAACCAAAACTGGTATGATTTATGTGTGTCTTTTATAAATTCTACATTTTTATGAGTGATGTTCGATATCTGTGAATAACCGTACGCCAGTCATTTGATTTCTCCTGTTGCCTTGTGTAAGTTTGAGAAACTACATGTATTGTTTGAATGGAACATCTCAATGATTTCAGGTGTTGTTTCCTTTTATATTATACTTTGACATGGTTTGATAAAGACACTAAATTACTCAGAAACAGTGAATAAAAGTAGAAAAACACAGTCGACCTCGACTAAGTCAAATAATTCCATAAGTCAAAGGTCTCGGTCCTCTTAATGTTCTATTGATTTTATTCCCTCATAAGTCAAATTTTCACTAAGTCGAAGCTATTTTTTCAGTCCAAAAACTTCAACTTAAGCGAGGTTTACTGTAGTATCCAATATACTCGTTGAGGATGTTCATTCTGTATGTGTCCAGCAGTATTTAGAATACCTCAAACAGATCAATCCTCTTTCTTTGAGTGAATTTTAGTAACTGTAAACAATGCTGTCTCATTCTAATCTCACCTACCAGGAGAATGACTTGGTGCTCAAGTTTCTGCCAGCTCTGATGGGACTCCTTGTTGACGACCAGATGAGGGTCGTCAACCGCCGGCTGAACGACACCAGCGACCTCGACGACATGAAATCTGTCCCAGCCTTCCTCCTGAAGTACATCCGAAGGAACCGCATCGGTGCCACACTCATCCTGTACTATGTCCTCCACATCACCAGCAAGCGCAACAAGGACGCTCTCGCTCGCATCCTGCCTTTTGTCGTCAAGACAGAGAGCGACCTCTCCTTCAACGACATCTTCCTCCACCCCTTTGTGGCACAGCTCTCCCTCCTGCTGGAGGAGTTCTCATCCGAGCTCTTCTGCGAGATCATCTTCGACGGTTTCCTCCTGCATGGATCGTCGAGGGAGAACGTGGCCAGGCATTCCCTCCGGCTGGTGGAGTTTGTGTTTCACAAGCTACCGGCAGGGAAGCTTGCCAAGCTGCAGAATGCCTTGGAACCCAAGCCTGAGGTAACTAACAAAGTTGCAGCATGTATTGTTTGATATTCTTCCGAGATTCAGTTCTCCATTGCACAAAATAGACGTACATTAAAGAAAGATTAATGCCCATGCAAGCCTTCATATGCAGTGCTCTCGTTTGATTTATGTTACCTCAACATGATTCACATTCTGTGTTTATAACATTGTACTGTCAAAGGGACTGTTAAAGGACAAGTTCCCCTTCATATACATGTGGATTGAGATAATGCAGCAATATAAGTGGAACACATCTTGAAAGTTTGAGGAAAATTGGACAATCCGTTCAAAAATTGTGAATTTTTAAAGTTTTTGTGCAGTCACTGCTGGATGAGAACATACTGCAGTTGATGATATCACATGCATACAACAATATAAGGAAAAAATAAAGAAATTCCACAAAATTTCATTTTTTGAAAAAAGTACACATTCCCTCAACTTGTAACTGATATATGTTCAGGGTAATATTACTCCCCCAGCCTTCTGAAAGAGGCAAGTCATGTACTCTTCTATTATGCGAGAAAAGTGAAAATATGTTGAATTTTCTTCATAGTTTCTTTATATGGTTGGACTAATATGACATCACAAGCTGTAGTAGTCTTCACATCCAGCAATCGCGGAACTGAATTCAATAACTTTTGAACGGGTTGTCCAATTTTCCTCAAACTTTCACTGATGTGTCTACTAATATTGCTGCATTCTCTCAATCGTCATGTTTATGAAGGTGAACTTGTCCTTTAAGGCTCTGCATGAATATGTTTGCACCCTCTCCTAATTGAATGTGGTAACTGTACGTTGTATTGTCATGGCAGAGCAAAGGCATATTTCTAATTACACAAATTAACCTTGAGAGAGAGACAGGCTAGATTGACATAATAAACCTAATTTTGCAATTTTCATTCATGTGTGCTATACTGTGCCAAGAAAATGAATTTGAAAGTACTTTATTGAATCACATATTTCCCATGATTACTTGACAAAGGTGAACAAAGCTTTTGATTAAATGTGTCAACTTTCCTTTCTACCCACAGCACAGCCAGGCAGTAAGAGATCTCTATGGCTCAGTGATGGTCAAGATTAGTGCTCATACCCCCAGCCCCACCAAGGTACCCGAACCGATCGACTCCCCCCTCTTGAGTGTTCCAACACCGGCCCCGTTATGAGCACAGACTTTAAAGCAGAACTGCTGTGTAAAGTACAGCACCGTGTATGGTGTGCACACTGTGTAGGGCATTATGTTCTTACTGCAGTGTGCAAAGTACCACACTGAATTGAATACACAGGGTGTAGAGCATCACGCTGTGTGTAGTACCACAGTGTACAAAGTCCCACAGTGTAGATGGTATTACACTGAAGTTCCACACTGCATAGAGCACACAGTGTGTACAGTATCACAATGTGTGCAACGTCTCAATTCAGATGGATAAAGAAGACCACGTGGTTAAAAGCTATCAAAGAGACGATCAGGGAGCTGTTGTTTCTCCAAAAGCATTCTTCAGATGGATAAAGACTCTTTATTTGAGAGGACAGAAGCCATCTTGGAGAATCCTGTGCAGAGGATATGCCACGCATACAAGAGATGATGCATACAGTAGTTTCTTGTTGCACTAAGATGGCTGCGCCCAGCTCTGCTTGAGGAATTGTGTAGCTCATCGGCCTTGTGTGTATCAGCTCTACTCTGTCTCTGTGTGTCTTGTGCAGCAAATTGTAGCCCTATATCATTAAATGCTGGAGTATTATATGCTCTTGGTGGAGAGTTCAGGAAATAGGCTATAAGCGTTGAATATACAACAACAACAAAATTCTCTTTGGTGCAAAATGCTGTGACACTGCTGGCTGCATGGAGAATGCATTTTATCTGTTGCTGACTTTGTCTTACTTGGAATCAGGATCTCATAAGAATCTATTTACTGCTTATTTAGCTGTGCTTAAAACAGAAACAGTGAAGAATATTTATTGTATGGACGTCAGTGCACAAAAATGTGTTAAATCCACAAATGTAGTAACACAAATTGTGAGTACACACCTTTTTTTTATTCCTACAGCAACTGAAAATGTTTTTCGCAGTGAAGACATGAGTGTCTTATAGTCAGAGACCAGCTATCCTCCTACAAGCCCTCCTACAACCATTGTTGAATTCCATTTACAGTACATCTCATTCAGTGTACAGTAGTTGTCAATAGTAAAATCATTCTTTCTAATTCAGTGTACGTTGTAGTTGCCAGTGGTATTACAACTTCCTTTGATATAGTCAAGAAATTTATAAAGCCAGACTAGGCTAAAGTTTTTCATGTGACTTCTCAGCAATTCAGACGTATTTGTACTCCAAGTTACGGATTAGGCCATTGTAATGTCAAGTGAAGTGTTATTGTGTGCAAACACATCCAAAAGAGTGCATTTTAAACAAAATGTGAAATGAGATTGCAATTCACTGGAAATCTAGCTCAAGCAAGTTATACTGACATGTAAAATTGTAGCATCAGTGGAATAATTACGTGATGCTCTATGATGGCTCTGAATTATTGATCTATGTGTCAACATTACTTGATCTGATATCGCATTTTATTTTAAAGCGAGCTTAACCTTTGATCGCACAGTGCAAATTGATAATAGCATTATTCCTGACATACTGAAGGTATGCTTGTCTGTCCTGATACATTTTAACAGCAACATTCTTCAGTCATTTTCAGTTCTAGTCTTATTCTATTTTTGACATCATTATCTCAGCATCCAATTTTCCATGCTGCCCCATGAACATATCTGTTGCTTGATATTGCTGTATGCCACATGGCTCAATTTCGTATGTTCATGATGATTGTCGTACTGTTTGTATGTCTGATTGCCTGTGATTTCTCCTTCTGATCTCTACCAATAATGGCAAAATTTATCCAGTCTCGTCCTCCTTGTAGATGTGAGAGGAAAGAGGCTGCAATGACAACTGATTACTCTTGAGATTTTTACTGTGGCTCGTAACAAAGGGCAATGGGTATGTCACATATGTACTAGGACTTACATCATTATAGATAGCATCAGAAAGACAAAAGGTGTAACTTTCACTGGCAGTAAGCAATACAGTGCACAATTTTTTTACATTGCTGTTGCAGCTTTAAGATTGTCAGTTCAGATTATCATGTTTTCACTGTTGATCAGGACATTCATCACAACAGTGAAATTTCCTATTCATAACATGGGAGTGTCATTAGCCCAGTGTCATATTGTACTATGGTAGTGAGGTGTGTAATTTCCGCATTGACTGTCCGTTTATTCTGTTGCTGATGATTATTATTTCATAGTAATTGATTTGACAAATTATTCATCCTTTCTGTGTCACAAACTTTGGACAAAGCGCACAATTCTACGGGGTATTCTGTGTCAATCATCATGCCAAAGGGTTAACAAAAGTTACATGGGTGAGATTTTGTAGCTTACGCAGGTCTATAATACACAGAGTTTGTACTTGGGTAGACATTTCCTAATTATTGAAACTTTACAGAGCAAGTTTTCTCGAAAAACAAAAACAGCTTGACATTTAAGCTGGTAAAGGGAAATTAAATATCTTCAGCTTTAACATGATGCTCTTCGTGTCGAATAAACTTGCTGCCGATTGCAAAATTGTACCTGTCAAAATGTTGTACAGAGATGTATAACATGTAGAAAACAGAAGACCTGAATGCCATTTTGTTCCAAAAAGTGTCAATCGTTGCCTTGAATTACAGCTCCAAAGATCCATGCACACCAAAAGTCAAGCCTGCTGAATGATTTACTTGATCATATGCATGTCATACTGATATTTCTGCTGAAATTCTGTTTGATTCTAACCATTTTGAAAACTGGGTTGACAATGCACTTACACTGTAGGGGACTGAGTTTGATTTAATATCCTCTTGTTACCTCTCATAGACAGGTAGACATTTACTATATTACTTTCCAAGTAGAGGATTTCATCATACTTTTTTGTATGACTCTCTATGTATGTATGTCTCTCTATGAAGTGACAAACATCTCAGAATTTGATGATGGAGAGAGATAAAGAAACAGTAAAATGCAGATACCAGAAAAGTATGCTTTACAGCCTAAAATTTGATATTACTATATTCTTCACTGGTACAGGATTCAGACTGAGTGAAGGGGCACAATTGCACAGATTATACAGGGGACCCTCCTTATACCTTGTTATGTCAGGTTCCTCACTAAATCAGACTTACCAAAACAAAAGAATATAAAAAGTTGGGATACAATGTGCAAAATCACTTTGTTGTAAGAGGATCTTGCTATATCTGACCTCTTTGTAACAAAGTTCTACTGTAGTTGATTTTTTGCCAGATGATTACTTTCTCAGCTTTGTATGGACTAACATTGTACCTGTACAAATCTCTTAGAACCAATACTCCAATATTCACAGGGCCATCTTATATGTGGACAGCTACATCCATGGCAGTATTCTGTGGCTTGTTTAACCTCCTTGTGAAAAAGAGTGTCTTGTGCTTGCAGATACACATTTTTTGGTGCAACCTTTGTGGAAGTCCAGCAAAGGACTGTTTTTTGATGTTTTTTTTTTTCATCTTCTTCTTCTTCTTCTTTTTAGAGCTCAGAAAGTATTACTGTACATCCTATTCAGGTCTGCCAAATATGAGGTACCAGAAAACCATCGACAATCAACCATCCCAAAATGCAAGACCCGCCCTGTAAAACATTTGGGCATTGTAGATAGTACAGTGGCCTCTTTATTGCAATCGATTACAAATTGCCCTGCATTAATGTAAAAATACACCAAATCAATTAATGTTTTAGTAGGAGCTATGAATAAAAAAAAGAAAAGTGAAGAATTTAATCAATTTGAATACATGTAATCATGCATTACTCACTGCATGCTATGACGATTAGAACCAGCACTGGCTGTCAGGCAGAAGCTTGGTGGTCAAGTGGATAAGACGCCTGTGCTGAGATCAGAAGGTCATAGGTTTGAATCCTGGCCCGGTATGTAAGCCCGTTATTTTTTTGTTTTCTTTTTTTATCATGACTGCTACTGTAACACTGATTTTTTGGTACAAAATATTATTTTATTATACTTTGATGTAGAGCAATTTGTCAATCAGTTGTATGTTTCAGTAAAACACTGATTTCACTAAGTGTGTTAACACAAGAGTCCATTGTACAATGAATCACATCGTTTGAATGATATGTATTGTATCTATCTTTTGCTTTGTCTTTATGTCTTTGTTTTTGCTCAGTCTGTGCAACTGATCACCTTGAACTGAGTAGCAAAGCTGATATCATTAGGCAAAAAATAAAACTGGAAAATGAATCGATTGTAGCTTTCATTTTTGTTTGTGTGCATATGAAGAGTTTGTTCGCAAAAACCGATAAATCCATATTTGCCAAATGGAAATACAAGGTCAAGAAAAATGTACCTTTATATGTAGTGACCAATATATCATTTGAAAGGTATTATTTTGTACTCTATGATATAGAGAGTACTTCATGATATAGAGAGTACTTCAAAATCTTCAAAAATGGACTTATCGGTTTTTTGCAAACAAACTCTTCATGTGTTTGAATTCAGAATGATCTCACATTTCCATAGAATTGTAAGTTTATCTCTCTCTCTCTCTATCTTTCTCTCGCCTTGCTTTCTATTCATCTATGCCTCATACACTCAGTGCAGTATAGACTTTACAAGACATTGTTGATAATGTAAACTTTCATACTACAACTGACTGACAGCAGCTCTTCACAAATGTCTCATCAGTTTGTAATACAGTGCACTCCCGTTATAACGAACACGGTTATAACGAAATTCCGGTTACAACGAAGTAAAATTTAGGGCCACAACATTGTCAACTCTATGTATTTTTATTGTTTATTCATTCGGTTATAACGAAATTTCGATATAACGAAAGAAAATAGCCGGTCCCGAGGACTTCGTTATAACGGGAGTCCACTGTATCTAATGAAAACAACCATTACTTCAGACATAATCGTCATACATGTACAGTGTAGTATGTTACACATTTTGCATTTTGCTAGTCAAATACAATGAACCCAACATTTTTGTTGGAATCTGTGGAAGGAACACACACACACACACATACACACACACAAAAGAACAGACAAAGAAGCAAAACAAACATCTGTTGTATTCGTATCTTCACAGTGAATCTTTAGAGATGTGTTTTATTTCCCAACATAATGAATTTAAGGTATAAATATACAGTACAAAGTAATAACTAGGTTGTACAGTATAACTTGGATAAAGTAGTTTCTTGTGTACCCATGTGGAATGCAAATCTTATGGTGTTCTCATTGATATCTCTTAATACAGTAATGGAATGTGGTGATTCAAAACATCAATAGTGTTGCAGACTTCTTAAGAGCTCCAGTGGCCGATCCAGGGGGGAGCGCACAGGGCACCCACCCCCCCCCCCTTTATTATTTTTTTTAAACAAAAGAAATTTTAAAAAATGGGGGAGGCCCTGGGGTGCATAATGCCCCCTACCCCAGCCCTTTAATTTGGTAAAGGCACCCCCTCCTATAGGAATTCCTAGATCCGCAGCACCTGAGCTCTCTTAGAAAAGCAATAGGCCTGTTTGTATACAAATGAAGAGTTTGTTCGCAAAAACCGATAAGTCCATAATTGCCAAATGGAGATATTTGCGATTAAAGGTCAAGAAAAATAAAGAGAATAATAAGAAAATTTTTGTTTCTTTTGACCATAACTTCAAAAATGTACCTTTGTATGTAGTGACCATTATCATTTAAAAGGTATTATTTTGTACTTTATGACAGAGAGACCGTTCTGCAAAATTTTCAGAAATGAACTTATCGGTTTTTGCAAACAAACTCTTACACATAATATTCTTTTTCCTCTCCGTTATTAGTACATTATACAATGTATGATGGTGACAATTGTTATCATTTTGTCCTTATTCTTTTCTTATTTATCATTCTACGTTTTGTCGATAATTATTATCAACATCGGCTTTACAATCAAATCATCATACAACATTATCTGCATGCATGATGGGCCTTGTATTTTGCAATATTTTATTTTCTTTGAAGTCCAGAGGAATGGGTGAAGTTACTGGTTGCTGAATTATTACACATTGGTCAAGTTCATGTGTACTTGTATGGGTCTGAGCACAAACACGCTTGAACAAACTATTGTTTTTGTAACAACTAACAGTTAATAATGGTGAATAATTAAGTGTGGGTTTATGATGCAAATTGCCAAAATGCAATCAACTCCGTCTGTTGTGTCGATCATGTCCGGCATCCGGCTCATGACTGCTCTATGTGGTAAGTGCTCTACGAATCACGAATCTATGACTAGCGCCATCTGTTGATCATGTGCCGTAGAACTTTATGCTTCGGACAGGCTGGTACGCGAAGGTCACTTTTCTCTCTAAAAGAAATCCTGTATCGTCAGTACCTGAGGAAAGAAAGAGCGGCTGACATCTCCCAAGTAAACTAAATACATGTGTCTTGGCCTTCTATCATATTGACAAATAATCCCGGAGAAATATGTGAGTGAAAACCGTGGTATAACGCTCGATACAAAGAGCGTCGTGATTTTAACGTAGTCCCATGTACTACAATTTGCGTGTGTGTTGTGTAATACAATTTTAAAGTCACATTGTCATTGTAGATTTATTTGTACAATTTGTAGATCCCTAAATGTTAGAGCTAGAGCCTAGGTCTAGCCAATTGAATATTGTCAAAGCATTATTACCTCCGCCAAGGGAGGAGGTTATGTTTTCGTTACCTTGGCGTTGGTTTGTGTGTTTGTTTGTCCTTGTTGTGCAAAATAACTCAAAAAGTAGTTAACGGATTTGGATGAAACTTGCAGGGAAGGACTGGTTTAGAATGATACAAGTATCGGACAGATTATTACATTTTGGTAGTGATCCGAGAATTTGGGGGGGGGGGAATTTGTGAAGGTTTTTTGATATTTTGGCAGGTAGGGTCTCAGAAATGAACTTGGGATTTCAGGCTGCGCGTAATTTAGGTTTGCATGCATGCACTAAAGTGCGTGCTTTAGTTTCTACTAACCTAGGGCCGGGCGGCGTGTTTTTTTTAGACGGCACAGATTGGGGGAACTAAAAATCTATCGGGGACCCTATCCCTAAACCTAACCCTTATCCTAATCCTAACCCTAACCATCAAACCATAACCCTAACCCTAACCCCAACCCTAACCCTAACCCTAACCATAACCATAACCAAAAACCCTAACCCAACGTTTTTCCCATAGGTTTAACACGCGCCATGCCCCAATCTGTGCCGTCTTAAAAAAAAAAACGCGGCCGGGCGAGGCGTGCCGTGCAGCTGAGGCCTGAGGGTTTATGACGTACTCGGGCGACTTTCAACACACAGTGCTACAACAGTACGTATGGGGAGAAATCACTGAAATCTCTATGGAAGTAGAGGTGGGCTATAGAGGGTGACATTTTCAGAACATGCTCATCACACCTTAGTTTGATGACTTTTGGCTACTGACACCATTTTTGAAAAAAAGAACGAAAAAAATGCAAAATCCGGGGTGCCCCGGCCGAAATCGTAAAAAATCCAAGATGGCCGCCGTTTCGGCTTTAAAAAGACATTTTTAGCCATAACTCGGCTATTTTTTGGTCTATTGTGATGATTTTGGTGTCTAACCCCATGTTTTAGGGGTCAAGGAAATGAATTATCATGATAATTTCAGTGTAAAACCTAAGCTTCTACATGAAACTAACATTTTCCCCATATTTAGGGTTAAATTTCCTTCTCCTTTACCCCTACCCCAACCGCCATTTTTTGCACTTTTTCCGTATTTTTTTCAAGTCATGTTAACTACCATACTCTTAATAACAAGTTCTAGCAATCTGTTTTTTGTTTTTTTTTAAGCTACCGACAATACAGCAAGAAATATACAAAATAACTTACGGTATACATGTATGTGTCATGCCAATACTGGTCATGTGGCAGGTGCATTCAGAATGCATGGTAACTGTGGAACCAGTATTGTACTGTATCTGCTTTATAGTGTCCATTAACATTTTGGTCCTAAGACCTTTAACAATATAAATGAATAGATATGATAATAAATATTCCTTCTCCTTTACCCCTACGCCAACCTCCATTTTTTGCACTTTTTTCCGTATTTTTTTCCAAGTCATGTTAACTACCATACTCTTAATAACAAGTTCTAGCTATCAATGTGGTGTTTTCTTGCAACAATACAGCAAGAACTATACAAATAACTTACATTATACGTGGTTTACATATGTGTCATGCACTACAGGTCTGAATACCAAATGTTTATCAGCACTACAAAGCAGATACAGTATAAGCACTGGCTTCTGTTACAATGTACCATACATCTTGAATGCACAAGCCACACTATACCGATATGTGCATGACACATATATGTAAACCATATATAATGTAAGTTATTTGTTATTATTTATTATTATATTTATTTATTTATATTGTTAAATGTCTTATGACCAAAATGTTAATGGACACTACAAAGCAGATATTTAATACTGGTTCCACAGTTACCGTGCATTCTGAATGCACCACCCACATACCAGTATTAGCATGACACATACATGTATACCGTAAGTTATTTGTATATTTCTTGCTGTATTGTCCGTAGTTAAAAAAAAAACAAAACAAAAAAAAGATTGCTAGAACTTGTTATCAAAAGTATGGTAGTTAACATGACTTGAAAAAAATGCGGAAAAAAAGGCAAAAAAAATGACGGTTGGGGTAGGGGTAAAGGAGAAGGAAATTCAACCCTAAATGTGGGAAAAAGGTTAGTTTCATGTAGAAGCTTAGGTTTTCCACTAAAATTATCATGATAATCCATTTCCTTGACCCCTAAAACATGGTGTTAGACACCAAAACCATCACAATACACCAAAAAATAGCCGAGTTATGGCCAAAAATGTCTTTTTAAAGCCAAAACGGCGGCCATCTTGGATTTTTTACGATTTTGGCTGGGGCACCCCGGATTTTGCATTTTTTTCGTTCTTTTTTTCAAAAATGGTGTCAGTAGGCAAAAAGTCATCAAACTAAGGTGTGATGAGCATGTTCTGAAAATATGACCTAAAATTGACCCTCTATAGCCCACCTCTAATGGAAGAACAAGATCAGTGGAGGAAATGAGCTGCTTGCATGCTTGGCGGAGGTCTGCGCTCTCAGAGTGCTTCTCTAGACTCTAGTTATGAATTGTAATTGTTTGTCACTTCATTTTATATATATATTTCTTTTCTTCTCTTTTTATATGTGATTGCTCAGAGTAGTCTAGAGTTGAGTACCGGTATCTAGCTTACGTAACAGTCGTTAGATTTAAGAAGTTTTTCATGGAATAGGGTACAGATTCATCTTTTTTTTTTTCTTCAAAAGATTGAAATTCTGTTCAGCTTCAATCTTTGATATTAAACTTACAGCATACTGGTCTTCAAGATGGAAAATACTCATACAGGCAGGCCTGTAATGTTGCTTGAAAGTAGGCTGTTGTTGCTTTGCTGACTTTCTGTAAAATATACGGTGTATTCAGTTTACTCAGAAGAAAATATTCATACACTTATATCACTTACATGTACCCACAGAGCTCTGTGAGCATTCCTGGGACGCATCTTCAACAGGTTAAAGGAGACCTCAGGATGACTTTCAGATTTTTACATTTGAACAGCTATAGATTAGTTATACTGAGGACAGAGTTTCAGAATTTGTGATAATTGGGGATGAAGAATAAGAATATTCTCAAAATTTAGAACAAATTGCAATGAACAAGGATGATGACATGGCAAAGTCACCATGTACGAGTTGGGGCTCAAGGAAGCAGAACAAAAGAAAAAGGCATGCATAGATTATACACAGGTGAACTCACAAGCAAGCGGTATTGCAATGGAATTACACTGCTACATTTCTGAAATATGTGAACCTCCTATGTCATCATCCTTGTTCAGTGCAATTTGTTTAAGGTTTTTCAAAGTATTGTTTCTCTGCTCATGAACCACAATAAATTCCACAAATCTATACATGGAGTTATCGATTTATGTACTACATGATGTGAAATTATGAAAATTGTCTGGAATGTCCCTTTAATAGTTACGAAAGTACTTGTGGCACTACTTTCATCTTTCTTGTTAACAGTTTCTGTTATACAGTACCAGTATTAAAGCCAAATTTGTCAATGACATTACTCCCATTACTCCCATTCCTGCAGGGAAGCTGTTGTGACTCTGGTTTTGAAGTACTGCGGGAAAGAGCTTGAGGAGTATGGGGATTGTGTCTCCAGGTTTCCAGAAGATTGGCAGAACAGATGTAAGGAACTTGGAGACAAGGCCTCGGCATGCTCCAACAGCCAGTAAGTTCACATAAATGTACTTTATTCTGTAGACCAAGTAAAGTGTGAGAAATATTTAGGACTCTTTAGCATTTCAGAGGATTTATAAATTATACAAATTTTAGGTGGTGATTCTTGTGAAAGTAGGTGCAAGTACAGTTTGAATAAAAGCCTTATTGTCCCCGCCGAACGAGTTCGAGCAGGGGACTATGAAACGGGCTCCGTACGTGTGTGTGTCCGTCCGTCCGTGTGTCCGTCCGTGTGTGCGTCCGTGTGTGATCAAAATCTTCAATTTGCTACTTCTCTGTCATTTATGAGCCAATTTTGATTCTGTTTGCTTTATATGATAGCACTACATGGGAGCTTTGAAACTTCTACACAGAATTTCAGTCGTGACCTTTGACCTTGACCTTTGACCTATATTGTACATTTTGCTACAAAATGCTACTCCTTCGCCATTTCTAACCCGATTTCGATTCTGTTTGCTTTATGTGATGGCACTAGTTGAGGGCTTCAAAACCTCTACACAGAATTTTGACCTTTGACTTCTTTGACCTTTGACCTTGATTTTTGACCTATATTGTACATTTTGCTTCAAAATGCTACTCCTTCGCCATTTCTAACCCGATTTTGATTCCGTTTGCTTTATGTGATGGCACTAAGTGAGGGCTTCAAAACTTCCACACAGAATTTAGACCTTTGACTTCTTTGACCTTTGACCTTGATTTTTGACCTATATTGTACATTGGCTACAAAATGCTACTCCTTCGCCATTTCTAACCCGATTTCGATTCTGTTTGCTTTATGTGATGGCACTAGGTGAGGGCTTCTACACTTCTACACAGAATTTTGACCTTTGACTTCTTTGACCTTTGACCTTGATTTTTTGACCTGTATTGTACATTTTGCTACAAAATGCTACTCCTTCGCCATTTCTAACCCGATTTCGATTCCGTTTGCTTTTAGGGCAAGTCCAAGATAATGCGCGCGTTACGTATGGGACATTCAGAGACTTTTATGACCTGAAAAATAGTGTTAATGGCCTTTGATCACATTGAACTTCATCATGGTGATTGATATCTAGGAGAAGTATAAACATGTAAAAAATTGAGAAAAATGACCTTGACAATTATATTCTAGAAGAGAAAATATGTGCCGTTACGTATGGGACCAGAAAACTTTTGTTTTTTTGAACATTTTTTTCAACCTCAAAACTCTCTGAAAGTATTTCATTCTACAACTTGTAACTCACTGTGATGAAGGTCACAACACTCAAGATTATCACAGCTAAGTTTCATGTCATTAGGCAAAAAGTTCTAATTACAGGTTCTAATTAAAGACAGACATGACGTGTTACGTATGGGACAGTTACGTATGGGACAGTTTGTCCCCCATTCATTTAGTGTGTGAAGAACCATGTTTATGGGTATTTTGCATAATTATTGTAGTAAAATCAGTTGAAACTACTCAAATACTGATCCAAATTGTCAAGGAAACATTATTCCCCAAATATTCACCATCATAATCATATTCAATCATATTTTCATATTTTTATGACCAACCTGAGTATGCATGCCCTTTGTTCCCCATCCGTTTAGTGTGTGGAGAACCAAGTTTATATGGTATTTTGCAAAATAATTTTACAAAATACCCATAAACAAGTTTTTGCGTAATCATTGAGGTAGAATCAGCTGAAATTACTCAAATGCTGTTCCAGATTGACAAGGGAACAATGTTCCCCATATATTTACCATCATAATCATATTTAATCATATTCTATATTTTTTTTTGTGACCAACCTGAGGTGACCAACCTGAGTATGTATGCCCTATTTTTATCAGGATAGTTACTACTGAAAAATTGAATAGTTAAAAGTGTTTACTTCCATTGATGAAGGGCAGTTTGCCATTTAGTTTCAATAAAAAATGACTTGACACAAGAAATAATAATTTTAATAAATAAGCAATACCAGCTGAGTGGAACCCCAGCGATCAAGTAGATATATGATGTCTGTCTAGCAGTCAGGTCATTGATTTGTTCTGTGTACTATTGAAACTGAATAAGGACAATTTTTGTATCACTTGCAATAAAAAGGAATCATTTTACTTTATATATTTTTTTTTGTATATATCACAATCATTTAAAATTGGATCTCCGTCACATAAACTTTGAATTCCTCTAGTCTTAGGATTGTATGCTCTTTAGTAATTCATATAATTGGTTTCCAATCATCTCATTAAATGTTGAAAACTGAATCCCCATTTCTACAAAAACTATACCATCCCTTTAATGCTGATATTTCATTTTGTATTTTGGCATTTTCCCCTCCCCCTTTCTGAAAATTGTTCAGTCAAGTGCATGCATTGTTTCAAGTGTCTAAAATTCATAAAGTAGATACAATATTGGGATGCTTTCTTCAGGATGATTTACCATTTGTGTACTGAGAGTCCTTCCCAGCTAGCTACATGCATTCACATGCAATATGTATGAGGATGTCCCATACGTAACGCATTTGTCCCATACGTAACATTATTTCAATGCCTAATAGAATATATTTCTTTTACTGTTTTTTCTTTTTTCTATGGTATTTAATTTCTCTAAACAATAAATTAGAACTTTCCAAAAGGGCATTAAAATATCCTTAGCAATTTCAGAAAAAACCTAAAAAAAAGACCTCAATTTGTTACGTATGGGACATCTCATGATAGGACACGAGCTAATTTGCATAATCATTTGCATAATCCCTAAATTTTGATACCAAGTTAAACTATTTGATGAACTTCTTATGTCCACATATTAATCAAATATCATTTGCTTTCCTTTGAATTAATATGAATTTTTATAAATGTCCCATACGTAACGCTGTGTTTCACATTTATGCAAATGAAGCCCTTGAAATTTGCATAAACTTACGTAATATCATATTTTCATCCATGGAAATCAAAACTTCAACTCATAAGCTTCAAAATGATACCAAACATGTCAATATTGAGCAAAGATGAAATTTTGCCTTCTGAGGGGACCTTATCTTGGACTTGCCCTTATGTGATGGCACTAGGTGAGGGCTTCAAAACTTATACACAGAATTTTGACCTTCGACTTCTTTGACCTTTGACCATGATTTTTTACCTATATTGTACATTGGCTACAAAATGCTACTCCTTCGCCATTTCTAACCGGATTTCAATTCCGTTTGCTTTATGTGATGGCACTAGGTGAGGGCTTCAAAACTTCTACACAGAATGTTGACCTTTGACTTCTTTGACCTTTGACCTTGATCTTTTGACCTATATAGTACATTTTGATACTAAATGCTACTTCCGGCGGGGACATATTTTACGCACCGCGTAATTTCTACTTTTCCTTGTTACATTTACATTTTCTTGTAGAATTGATAGGACCATGCTTATTTTATCATATCTAGCTTGCTCTGAAATGTTTGTGACTGGCTGCATTAATCGGGGGGTCTCTCTTTCTCTTAACGTTGACCCAGAGGTGCACTGTCAAAAAGCCATCAATCATTCCCATCTTTTCATCTTCTGATGAAATTCTCCATCTCTTCCTTTCCTTTGGAGTGCACAAGTGACTGAAATTGGTACAGTAGACTCCCATCATAAACGAAGTCCTCGGGACCGGCAGATTTCGTTTGTAATATCTAAATTTCATTGTAACTGAACAAATAGACAATTAAAAAAAAAAACATAGAGCCAATTATGTTATGGCCTGAATTTGTACTTCTTTGTAACCGGAATTCCGTTTTAACTGTGTTTGTTATAATGGGATTGCACTGTATTTAGGCTGCATGAAGATTGCTGGTGAATAAATGTGAATTCTGATGTTGATACATTCTTTTTCAAGTAGCCTTTTTCTTTCTTTCAGTGGTTTATCAGAGCATCAACTCATTCTGTTCCTTATTTACATATTGTGTTGTTGTTTCTCTGTGACCCCTTTCAGTCCTGCAGTCCAGCAGATCCAGAAAGACTGTGCTAGAGAGTACCAGGCTTATGATGAGTGTCTAAAGGCAAACCCTCGCGATGTCACACAGTGCGTCACCCAGCTCCACAGCTTCATGAACTGTGCAGAGAAGTCGGCGTCTAGAATACAGAATGCCGTCATTGAGAATTCATGATTCTGGCTGTATTCCATCTCTCGGAGAGCAGCCATTGGACAGTTTCCTGTATTTGTGGTGTGTGTGTATGCATCTTCTTCATTTGGTGATCTTTTGTATGCGAATAGCACCTGATTCACAGGCAGGTGACTTTCACTTGCACATTTTAATCTGCAAAGATTTGACCTCATCTGAGCTTGCCTTGAACATTAAGGCTCTTCATATGAAAAGTTGCAATAAGATGCAATTTGAGTGAGAAAAAAAAAATGGAATACAGTGTACTAGTATTAGATCACTATGTTTCCCTCCATCTGTCAGATTTATACATATAGACTAATGTCATTTGCCAACTTTTAACTGATGGTATCTGTAGCCACAAGATTTCTATCATTACATATTAACCAGATTCCAGTATTCAGACATGGCCAAATAAATATTTCTCTGATGACTAGAGAGTGTTTTTGTCTCGATTTCATACAAGTTCAGAAAATTAGCACAGATGAGAAAATGTGTTCTCCATGTTATTGAAATTGATGCTCGAGCTACCCTGGTGTAGGTAAACTTGCCAAGTCTAACACATGGAGAGAGAAAACATACTTTGTATATGCAAGACCATGCACCCCCACATCAATGACTCGAAGGGAACACTATACATGTACATTGTCCGTGCTGTGAACACATGATGGCAGCAGACAGAACTTATCAATCCGATGGTTTCAAGCATTAAAGGGATAGTTGTCATGTGCCACAGTCCATTGAAAGAAACTTGAGGCAGCATTGATTCTGATGCCAGCGACGGATTTGTTTATTGTTGTTGGTTTTTTTTGCAAAATAATACCTCCTGCTCTTTTTCGATTAATATGCTTTTGTAGATCATGTACAAATGCAATACGTGTATACATAGCAGGGAGACTGAAATCATGACAAAACTAGTGTATTTGACTGTGAAATTGTAGATAATGAAGGTTTGCTGTAAACCTCATTAGATGGTCATGAAAAGCATTTCATGTGTGTATTTCATTGACCAACGAGTATTCTTAAGTAGTTACATACACATGCAACAGAGCTGAATAAAAACTTTATAACCCCACCCCCCCCCCCCCCCCCCCCCGTAGGATGTACCATTTATTATTATTATTAGGATGATTTTGTTAAGGAACTGTGAGTACCAGTGTCAGTATGCAGAAAATTACTGGTAGATGTCTGTGTAGATTGATTTTCATTGCCTTCTGTACAACATAAAGAATAGAAATATGTGGTGCTTAAACTTAAGCAACTTAATTGCTTGTTCCACTGGCAAGGCTTGCTGTGTACTTTTGATACCAGCATATTTTCATTGAACATATTTGGCATGCAGTGAAGATCTACTTTCATGAAATACAATCAGGAGGCATTAGTTATGACTGCGAATGGGTTACACCTCTACATGCGAATCATAATTATAGCATAACATTATGAGTATAGAAAAAACGGAGGTAACACTGCGACATTTTTTTTTTTTCAGTGACTATGAAAATACTCTACCTCTCGGACCCCTCATGTGAATTTCAGTCATCCAGGTTAGAACCAGGTTTGTTCTGTTGTGATGATGGCAGAAATGATTTTTCATAATAATGATAATGACAATAATTCATGGAAGTAACAACAATAAAATGATAATACAATTTAATTAAAATGATCAAGGATGATGGGTTTGATAATACTAAAAGAATTGTGATATAGGACAATGATAATAATTATGGTAGTTAAAATCATAATCATGAGAAAAAATGCAGATCTGGTGTGACACTGTATCCATTCACCACCATTCAAAGTCCGAGACTGTAAGGAAATTTATGTAAAACAACAAATTTGAGTAATGCAGTGTTTTGAATGCTTTGTATTCAGGTTACAGTTTTGTATGTACTGTATTTCTCAAAAAAAAAATAAAGTTATGTCTTAAATGTTATCAAAGGCCGCCAGGAATAGGAAAAGATCTCAGCATTTTCAAATGAGATAGGGTGCCTTGAAAAATCAATGTAAGAAAATGGTTTATGACCTACCCATGGATTGAGGCAATTACATTCTAATTGAAGTATTGTATTTGAATGACTGGTTGTCAATTATTGAATCAGATTTGCTTATCACAAGAATATACAAGTGAACATGTTTTGAATGCTGATTTTTATGTTTTCCATGTTATCCATAGAGACTTCTCATTATTCCTTTATTACAAATACAGATCATGATTTTAGGCGATCCTTTTACAATGTTAACTTATGTCAAGGCTAGTTATTGGTGTGATTATGACAGCTTATCAAGGCAAGGTCATGTGAATACATTTTTTTCTCTTTCCTAATGAGGACGCTGTCTCTTGATTATTTCGATATTGTTCGTTGAAGAGAGACTTCACTATCTTTGCAGCTCTATTGTTGTCACTTTGTTACATGGAGAGAACCCCTTCATCTGCTGTTTCTATTTTATTTTTGTTTTCATTCATAGAGTTTACAGAAAACAGCTATGTCTTTGCTGTGTTGATAGCATATCTATGAAAGTAGGCTGGACTTAAATACCCGGGCCTTGATGAGAATAGCAATGATTCTTGTGGATTATGTTAACAACAACAGCAGAATACACTGACTAGTGTTTTAATCTGTTTCCAAAAACTGGGCTACCAAAAAAAAATATATATCTTTTTTTTTTCTATCAGTTTTACATATTGGAGGAGAATTGCCAACTACCAGACCATTATTTTTTTATGAGAAGCAATCATATTCTCTTGTTGATACGGATTCACAATCGAGCTGCACATTACAGACCACTGTGTGAAACAAGATAAGCTTGAAATGTGTGTGTGTGTGTGTGTGTGTGTGTGTGTTAAAATCTCTGTGTGTGAAAGCTTCTGTTCCAAGTGTTATAGGGTCTTGTGTCACTAAGCTGGATACAAACATGTAAACAGTACTACACGGTATTTGGTTCTAGTCTTTTGTTTGTTTGTAGAGTTGATTTTTTCCCCACTATTGGCACGGAATATGCCTATATCTTCAGGTTGTTGAGTTGAGATTGTGGTATAGATGGCTTAAAAACTCTTGCTCTATTAACGCAATGCAATGCAATGACGTCTGAAAAGTAAGAGAGATACTTAGTATCCACTTCAGATTTGTATTCTGTTCAAGCCCCTTTGTATGTTGTGATGATAAAATGTAAGAAGACGAGACATGTGTAAAATGTCCTTTAGTGAAAAAATGTACCACAGTACAAACATGTATCTTCATCAGACTGTTCATATTTTTTTCATAAACAAAGGGTACTAAGTCTAACAATCTACGTATACAAACAATACATTTAATGCAAATGTTATTTGTTATGTTCTGTTGAGGAAGTAACGAGGCCATCTGCTTTTTCGATTTGGTAGAAATGACTCTTTGTTCGAGGATATACTTCCCCTTTGGAATACAGTGGATCCGTGCATGTGTAAGTAATACCAAATTTTATGAACACCTTGTTCCACTCGTAATAACATTATAAAGGTGCTGCACAAAATTTGATTTGTGCAGGCTACTTTCCGTGTGAAGACATGCAGCTTCCCATCATCGATGACTGTGTGTGATTTCAGAAAGCGGGATTATGTGCGGTGTAATTTTGACAACTGCTGAAGCGTTTCACATTGTGTCTTAAACTTGTGACATGAAATTAAAAGGAGAGAAAAAGTTGCAGTAATGAAACTACTGTGTATTGACTTTAAATGTACTTTGTTTTGCATGATGCGATTTACTATACAGTAGATAAATATGGAAATAATGAGACAAAAATCGCAATGTTTGCCTGTCTCTTTCCGCTTGTATTTGGCAGCCAATCTCTATTGTTTTATGTGCGTTTCCGTCAGGATGTAAGCATACATTGGGTTGATTGTCCTTTTCTTGTTTTTATAATACCGTACCTTGTCTGCAGTGATGCTAGACAAGGCTATACATGTATTTGTTAGTGTGGTTAGTTTACAAAGACTCGACATGATTATACGCCAGTCAGAAAACTGCCCATATAATTTGTTTAAAACGTACGTTATGTTATTTTTGTTTAGTATGGTTTAACATGTATATTAGTGTCCAAGCACTAGGCTCCAATTAATGTAGGGCACAACGTAGCCTCGACGTCATGACATTGCAGAACACGGCATGATAAAATAATCACGAAAATGCTCGAACTTGAACGTCCATAGATTGTGTTCATATCAAGGTAGTCTTCACTTACTCTCTAAAAAAAATCGAGTGAAAATGTTCACTCTTAAAGGAGTGAATACAAAAAAGAGTGAATTTAGAGTGAAATTGGAATGAATTTCGAGTGAAAATGTTCATATTCACTCATTTTGGAGTGACCTCAGGGATCACTCGAAGATTTTGGAGTGATCCCTGACGTCACTCTAAAACGAGTGAAAATGAACATTTTCACTCAAAATTCACTCCAATTTCACTCTAAATTCATTCATTTTTGTATTCACTCCTTTAAGAGTGAAAATTTTCACTCCATTCTTTTTAGAGAGTAGTAAGTACATGTAGATAGATAGATATAGAATTAAATAGATATCTAGTCAAACGGATCCACTAGATTGGTGAAGATCACTGTCATTTTATCGATAAGATGCAGAACCACCAAATATCGAATATGAATAAATAGATAAACATATGCAATTACACACAAAAATGGTTCTTTTTACAATGATGATTGGGGAAGTCAGATAGCTTACAAATGACGGACCTTCCTTCGTTGGTAAGGGTAGCCTCTTGAGCGTTGCCACTACTCTCGCCAGAACGGCCCTGTCATCATCATCATAAATTATTACATGTATTATACCTTAGCGTTAGCAGGTACATGTGAAGAGTTTGTTCGCAAAAACCGATAAGTCCATTTTTGAAGATTTTGAAGTACGGTTTCTGTCATAAAGTACAAAATAATACATGTACCTTTTAAATGATATATTGGTCACCACATATAAGGGTACATTTTTGAAGTTATGGTCGAAAGAAGCAAAAATTTTCTTATTAATCTCTTTATTTTTCTTTACCTTTAATCACAAATATCTCCATTTGGCAAATATGGACTTATCGGTTTTTGCAAACAAACTCTTCATGTATACCAATGTATACACCTGGATCGAGAGGAATAAAACACATTGTTCAACGAAGAGGCACTGGATGGGATTCGAACTCGAGACCTCCGATTGAAAATAAAGAACCACATCCACAACGCCACAGTGCCCTCACATATGGAATTTATTGGAAGTAAGAAGGCTTGCAGAGAGGGACCCTCTTGACTATCCAGCCAGCTCGTTAGGTCACTCACACCTGTAAACAGAATGGACTCTCCCAACACTTGTCACCAATCACATTGTCCCAAACTTCCAAAGAAAATCAGCAGTTGGCGATCATAGGAAGGCAACTTAGCTGTGATAAATGACAATGAAGTTCCTCTACACACACTCAACAACTGGTATCTTGTTGTTGCACATGCTTTTCTTTATCAAATTAAGAATTAAGAACCCTTGGTTGTCTCTCCATAAATTACATACGACTCAAAATTTGTAGTATTGAAATATTTCTGTGTTCTCCCCGTTGGTTGTTAGGTTTGAGCAGAACTAACATGCAAATTTCAGGTTCGAAGGGAAACAATATGTGAAAACATCTTTGATTCAATTCTATAATAGATGTGTATAAATACAAAATTTTATGATGTACATGTATCTCTGTGGTGCCACACTGCGACGAGTTGGCGCTCGATTCAGCCGAACGTAACGAGAGTTATAACCGTGATCGTAATGAGTGCACTGTAATTGTCTCATTCCATTGGAAATGTGTATGGATGTGTATATGTAATGATATGCATCAACAAGAAGAGTTTGAAGCGAACTCCTTGGGGGACTGACAGTTTTCTTTCGTTATATCGTAATTTTCTTTACAGCCGAACAATGAATTATACAAAGATCGTATATAGACGATGACTATGGACGCTAGATGTGTACTCGTTGTAACGAGAGTTATAACAGTGTTCGTTGTCAAGAAAGTGCATTGACTGTACGTGTTCTCATTCCATTGGAAACTCGATGTATGTGTATAGCATGATTATAAGCATATAGGTATGGAACATTGTAATAGCCAAATCTATCCACCCATTTAGAAAGCGAATATCCCAAAAAAAAAAATGTGTTGAATAGTTTGAGTTGTGGGTATCAAACAATATTTTGTGGTAAGGAGTTACGAAACATCCCAGACATGTTTCCTGTTATTTTCAATTTCAATTTCAATTTATTTTCATGTTTCTCATATATATCACAATATAAAGTAAATTGATACGAAATCTATACAGAACATAATTAAAAATAGAACTTCACCGGAATGTTCAAAAGTTTGTCTTGGTAAACACAAGGTCTGTATACATGCGAGTTAAACTGAGATCATGATGCGAAAAATATGATGGGGCCTGCGTAAAAGCAAGCTTGTATAGAGCCGCAGGTCCCGTGGTAAAATCAGATTAGGGGAAGCATAAGTACAAATATTTTTAGACCATACTATGACTGGGGGATCCGATTAAAACGAACAAGATCAAATCAAATGTTGCTAAATAAAATACAAAATAAAATACAGAAAGGTCACATGTTGCAACTATAGCCTACTACAAGTAACGACATTGAGAGAACAACGACTGAGATTGTAAGGATTTAAGTGGGTGTGGAGGTATAGATGATGACGTAACAGTTTGGCATAAATATATAAATGGAAGGTGGGCTAAAAGAATTTTGTCGTGAATATAAAATATACACACAAGAACAATGGAGCTCAGGAGTCAAATTCCAGCGGGGTCCTAAACCATGCAGGCCGTGTGACCATGGTAACAGACAGCTGCCACGCGCAAGAATTCCAACAATCGAGTGTAACAATAAGTGCTCAGAGAGCGCAACAGGCAGACTGATCGAAAAATAATAATGTACATGGTTAGGATCCCGTCGGACTACTACTAGAGGATAAATAAGATAGACAAGGGAGAAAATACTGAGCAACAAGTACTATACAATATGCATGCCGTAGCTGCTCAAAAGATATTGTTTTTAATTTTCGTTTGAATGAGGTTAAAGTGGTGCAGCTTGTAAGTTCCGTAGGGACAAGCCCCTGGGAGCCGGGGGTGCTGGGGGTGCTGCAGCACCCCTGACTTTTTGAGCAGGAGGGCATAGCACCCCTGTGAAAAATAAAAGTTGGGGGTGCTTTTGCACCCCCAACTGCACCCCCAACTTTTATCTTTTACAGGGAAAATTGCAATTTTTTTTTTTTGATAGAAAATCATCCAAATATCCCACCCAAAGTGTGCATCAGATTGCTGAATTTCACTTCTGAAAATGTGAAATCTCCATAGCGTGGGAGGGGGATACCACACAGAACAAGCTTATAAGCACAGACAGTACTATTACAACATTCCCATTGTCCCTGGATATTTTATTTTTCCTACTTTTCTATTGATCTTTTTAAAAAAAATATGATACCTGAAGGGCTCACTATAGATTGCTGAATTTCAATTCTAAAAATGTAGAAGTTCCCTCATTAAGGGGGACGGTTCTCTCTTCAGGAGAGTGTCGATGGAGTGGGCAGCATATCATTTTGCCCCCCCCCCCTCCAGTAATTTCCAAGATGTGGATTTTTTTATTCGACACTGTCCCAATCTTTCACACAAAGTGGCGTACCTTTCTATTCTAGAGTTGCAAAAGTTTCCTCGTATGCAGGGGTGTGGGGCAGTTGCCATGATATTACCCCCCCCCCCCCCGATGATTTTTGGAATGTCGGAGATTTTCTTGTTTTTGTTGTTTTTTGCTGGAAAACTGTCCAAATATTTTACTGAAAATGTGCAAGGTATTGTTGCAGTTCAATTCTGAAAATATAATGGGTTTATACCCCCTTCCACATCCTCCCCCTTTGGTCCTTTCCCATGAGATTGACATATCTCCGAATGATTCTTTCATCAAAAGATATGTCATTTCAGTTCAAAAAATGCAAAAGTGCCCTCGTGTGGGAATATAATATCCTCCTTTCGTTTAGGCCCTAACCATTTCCCCGCTTAGTTCCCCCTCCATAGACGTAGTAGTATTCTACACTTTGTGGATTGATATTTTCCCAAATTCCACCAAAATGTGTTTGCTAGATAACGTCAATTGGATTCTAAAAATGACACAGTTTCCTCGTATCAAATAGCATCAATCCAGGAATAGAAATATTGGATGGGAGCTGTGCCAACACATCACTTTGCCCCCCACCCTCCCAATCCCCCCCCCCCTAAAAAAAATCCCCACAATGCGGAAAAATTTCTTGCTTTTTTATAAGAACTGTCTTGATATTTCACCAAAAGTGCACAAGATCATTTAATTTCAATTCTGAAAATGGAATATGCCTTAATGTGGGAGGGATACCCCCTTCCACATTCTTCCCCGTTAGGCCAACTTCCATACACTTAGTAGACTTTTGAGATCGACACTTTCTGAATATTTCATCAAAAAGTGCGCACCAGATCTGTCACTTCAATTTAAACAAATCCAAAAGTTCCATAATGTGGGAAGGGGATATTCTCTCTCAGTTTACCTTTATTTCCCTACTACATTTAGTAGGCTTATGCTTGTTTGTTAGACAGTTTTTCAAATACTCAATCATAAATTACTATAATTGTGTAGAGACAATATATTTTCATTTCAATCCTTAATTAGAATACAAAGGCTCTCTCGAATGGGAGGGGTTAGGGGACAACCCCTTCCAAAACCCTCCCCCTTGCTGTATTAGCCTCCACCCCTTGCATTGATTATGGCTACATTATACGTTACATATTAAATAAAAAGTGTGCGCCAGAAATTCCACATCTTTGAATCACAATCATAAAGATGCAAAAGCTCTCTCATGTAGGAGGGGGATACATCCTCCCACATCCTTCCCTGCTTGGTCTCCCTCCATAGATGACTTAGTACACTTGTCTGATACAAATTCCAGGATATTCCACCTAGAATTTGCATCGGATCGTTGTACATTGTATTTCAATTCTAAAAATGCAAAAGCTCCGTCGTTAATGGTCATTAACATTTCTGTGAATATCTATTTTTCATACTTTTTTAGAAATTTGACCAAAAGTGTGCACCAGATCGCTGAATTTCAGGTATGAAATTTCAAAATTTCCCTCGTGTGGGAGAGGGATACCCCCTCCCACACCCTCCCCCTTTATGACCCCTTCCATGAACTTATACAAAGTGAAGGATCCACACAAAAAAAAACTCTGATACAACTTTCGAAACATTCCACCAAGAGTGTGCATCAGACCATTGTATTTCAATTCTTAAAATGCAAAAGCTCAATCGTGTGGAAGGGGCCTGGCTACCCCTCCCATCCTCGCCTCATCAACCTCCATACAGTTATTACATAGTGATGACACACATGCAGAACAAGAGCTGATCATAACCTGATTTAGGGACATTCACATTTCTGTGAATATTTATCTTTCATATTTTTTTATTTTAATGTCATCAAAAGTGTGCACCAGATTGCTGAATTTCAGGTCTGAAAATCCAAAATCTCCCTTGTGTGGGAGGGGGATACCCCCTCCCACACTCTCCCCCCCCCCCATCCCCTTAGGTCCCCTTCCACGGACTTATACAAGGTAAAGACCAACACACAATTCTCCTGATACAAATATTGGCATAGTCCACGAAGAGTGTGCATCAAATCATTGTACTGTAATTAAAATCTACAAATGCAAAAGCTCCGTTGCATGGTAGCCACCTCACATCCGATCCCCGCCTCATCAACTTCCATACACTTATTTCACAGTGATATGACGCACACACGGAACAAGAGTTGATTGTAACCCGATTTATCGGCCATTCACATTTCTGTGAATATTTTATTTTCATACTTTTTAAAAAATTCACCAAAAGTGTGCACCAGCTAGATCGCTGGATTTCAGGTATGAAAATTCAAAATCTCTCCAGTGTGGGAGGGGATACCCCTCACGGTGATGACACACACACAGAACAAGAGTTGATTGTAACCCGATTTAATGGTCATTTACATTTCTGTGAATATTTGTTTTAATACTTTTTAAGAAATTTCACCAAAAGCGTGCACCAGATCGCTGATTTTCAGGTATGAAAACTCAAAACCTCTCCAGTGTGGGAGTGGGATACCCCCTCCCACACCCTCCCCCTTTCATGGACTTACCTTGGTATACAAAGTGCAAGACCCACACACGGATCAAGAGATAACAGATACCTCGTTCAACAACATTTCATTCATGAAACATAGTCCACGAGTATTCACCTTTTTTTTTTGAAACATTTCAAAATTTACTACATAAAGTGTGCACAAGATTGTAGAATTAAAAAATGCACAAGATTGTAGAATTAAAAAATGCAAAAGTTTCCTTGTGTGGTAGAGGGCTTTCTCGACCTCGTTTCGATGTCTCCATCTCCTCCCTTCACCTCCCCTGTCCCCCCCCCCCCCCCCATATACTGAAACGTTGCTAATATGGTCCGGCAACCGAACAGCTGGGTCAGGGGTTCAGCACCCCTGTGAAAAAAGTTGCTCCCAGGGGGGTGCGTAGGGAGTTCATTCCATTACTTAGGTCCAGTGAACATGATAGTTTTTTTCGCAAAAATTGTTCGGGTACGTGGAAGGTGATACGCATAACGTTGGCGGGTTGGATAATCATGAACTGTATAGTTTCTTGTGAACATTTTGGAAAATGCATCTGGTAATTGGCCAGTTGAGAATTGAAACATAAACAGGCAAACGTTGTCAGAAAATAACTCAGGAATTTTCAAAATTTTATTGCTCATAAAAAGTTCATTCGTGTGGGATAAGTATCCAGCGTGGTTTACAATTCTAATAGCGCGTTTTTGCACAATAAATAACGAATCGATAAGATTTTTAGAAGCATTTCCCCACACCAGAATCCCATAATTAAGATAGGGAGATATCAAAGTTGAATATAAAACTCTGTAGAATATTACATGGAAAATAATAACTAAGTTTAAAATGTTT
Organism: Diadema setosum; assembly: GCF_964275005.1. Lineage (NCBI taxonomy): Eukaryota > Metazoa > Echinodermata > Echinoidea > Diadematoida > Diadematidae > Diadema > Diadema setosum. Next base: position 3,932,929 of record NC_092701.1, read on the forward strand.
AGAACCCCTGTATTTCTAGCAATAATTCTACTTACATAACCAACATGGGTTCTCCAAGATAAATCACTATCAATGTAAAGACCCAAAAATTATGTACTATTGACCTGTGACAAATCAATGTTGTTGATCTTGAAAGAGATAGGTAGTACAGGTGAGTTTGAGTTTGAGTTTGAGTTTGAGATTTGGCAGCGTCAACACTCCTGAATCGTGTCATTGGGCTATGAAAACTTTCCTACATGGTAATGCAAGGACCCACTTTACGTTTGGTTCCTTCTTGTGTACACTTCATCATACAGCTGTATTATGTTGTACTTCTTACACACTATAGTGTGCAATAACATGGCCGACGTAACGGAACGTGGGGGGGGGGGGGCAGGGGAGATCGCCCCCACTTTTTGTGCACATATACAAATGAATACATAAGATCGCATCAGTTTAGTAAGCGCTCAGATGAGCAGTGTTGAAGGATACTCAGGGAAAATAGACGTTTGTCTATCGTTGTGTTAGACAATTTTATCTATTTTGTAACCTACTCCTCTGGTAAATGTCAGCTACGAATGTGTAAATGAATATTCAAGTATATAAATGAAAAAAATAGAAAAAGTTAGATAAATAATATAGAATTAGATATATAAGTTAATGTATGTCTGTGCGCTATACAGAGCCACCAAATATCAAATATGAATAAACGAATATGCAATTATTTTTCACAATGGTGATTGGGGAAGTCAGATACAGTGGAAACTCGATATAAAGAAACCTGACCAACTAATTTTTTTTCTGGTCCCAATTCATTAGTTTCCTTTGTTTTGTATTGTTTATTGACTACTGATATAACAAAATATCTGACACAAAGAACACAACTGTCTTGGTCCCAAGACTACAATTGTCTTGGTCCCAAGACTAACTTTCCACTGTATAATTTTACAAATGAGGGACCTTCTTCTTTGACAAGGGTAGTCTTTTCATCGTCGCCACTACTCTATATACCAGAGAGTCACCACCATCATAATCACATAATTATATCTGTATATCCTAGCGTTGCCAGGTACAAATTGTAAAATACCCATTCCACTGGGTCGAGAGGGGCATGGTGGATGAAGCTTCTTGTTCAAGTACATGTATGCACACTATAGGCACTTATAGGATTCGAAATCGAGACCTCAGATTGAAAATCAAAAGCCTCATCCACTTCGCCACAGTGCCCTCACATATAGTCCGGCAGCCGAGGGGGCTAAGTACTTTTTCTCTGATATAGTTTTTTTCTTTGTTGATAATTCATCTTTGGGGTCTCTACAATGATATTCAGGTGGGTGTGGAGCTCTCACCCTTGGGCAATTTTAATTATTCAAAATGGCGTCCAAAATGGCCGCCATGAAGCCTAAAAGCCAGGAAAATGTCACTAAAACACTAGTATTTCAATTAGAACACTTATCTAAAAGACCAGTAATATTAGTATAATGCCTTTAGTTGAGCAGAATCTGGTTGCCATGGTAACCATCAAATGTTTGGAACAAACCTAAAAAAAAAAAGTTAGAAAAGTATGCTTGTTATTTGTGCGACGTGCACAAAATATCAATTACCTGCATACCCCTTACAAAGAAAGTCTTAATGAAGTAACCATTAATCTAGCCTTTATTTATATATATATAGTTGCCATAGCAACCTAGACTTGAATTTAATTGTGAATAAGTGCCGAAGGATTGAACTGCAGTATAGCAATGATGTGAAAATGTGACATATCATATTTCAGGTCTTTATTCCACATATGCCTATATTGGTTACACATACCGGTACCTCCCTCTGTTATATGAAGTTGATATGTCTTGGTTGCCATGGTAACTGCTCAATGTCACTTTCAAGGACAGTCCCATAACATGCATACATCAATGCATTGCAACAAAATTGTTTGACACTATTAAAGTTAGATGGCAAGAGACTAACATCTTTGTGTAATACTTATTGGTGGATAAACCGACTGTTAGCTGGGATGTGCATGGTTTCATTTTTCAGTTTCAGTTGTAATATAAATAAAATCACACAATGTGAAATAATTTCATGGTTTTGTCAAATTATTGGAACATACATTGCAATATTACAACCTGCGTAAATGTCCTCAAAATCGTTCATTAAGTGTTATGTGAAAACAACATTTCAAAATGAGACTTCCTATGTGGTACAAGGTGAAGGGTATAATGAAATAACTTTCACATTCATGACATTGACATCGTTACATACATTGTTCGTAATAAACTACAATCCTCGAGAATGAAATAATCCAGTTTGTTTCATGATTTTTGTTAATTATCTTACTGTACTTGCCTGTAGTTTTTATTCATGAGTCATGCATATTAATTTAACCGAAGTTGATATTATACAAGTGTACTAAGGCAAAAACACTCTGAAAAAGAAAATATGTAATTGTTATAATTTTCTGTAAAAAAATAACATATCATGACTTACTTTTCTTGTTTCATTTCTGTAGTACATGTAGATTTCTAAATTAGGTCATGTTTGTTTTTAAGATTCAGGTTCCAGTTCTGATGAGTAGCTTATTTTTACTTTGCTTCATTATGCGAGGGATTATAGTATCTAAGACATAGGGAGGGGATGAGCAAACTTAAAGAATCTTAAATATCTTACTTGATTCTCACTCTATTCTTCCTTACCACTCTCTCTGTTCCCTTCTCTACAGTCTCCACTTGTACAACTTCAACTTTCGACCCATTACTATCCCCCGCTCTTCACTTTTTCCCTCCTTACTATCCCCATGTGTCGCTTCCCTCTTCAATTCTCCTCTTTCTAGTCTCTTCTGCCAAGCAACGATGCGATTAAGGACTACATACACATGGTGTCACTGCAAACCTTTCTCCCTCAAACTTGAAGAAGTTCCATTGCAAAATATCATTACGCAAAACTTTACTTTTCACTGTAATACACAAAGCCGACGCAAACTAGGGATGGGCATAATACATAGGAATATATAGGGTCTTACCATTAGGATCCCCACACTTTTTTATACTTAAGAGGCACAAGAAAAGTGGGATAAGACCCCCTCTCCTTTTTTTTTTTCTTGTCAGCTGATTCAGCCTATTAACCCTGGAAGTAGCATCAGAAAATGATAGTTAAGCCCTCCCCCCCCCCTTTTTTTTTTGCTTGTTAGTAAAACCCAGAAGTGGCACCAGAAATATAAACTGGGCCGCCTCACTTTTAAAACATAGCGCCAGCCCCGATATGAGTGGTTCTTATAAAGGATGTTTAAGAATAAAGTGCATTATGAGTGTTTGAACTTCTTAAATTTTCATATCTTTCTATGCTTGAATTTAGGATAAAATCTATTTTGTAAGCTAAGATTTATTTCTGGCTACTTGTAAGCCGATTTTTTAATCTAATCTTTATGGTTTGACATCGTGGTTTGACGTGTTGACTCTCAAACAAGTAGCACATGTCTTCTTAAGGTGGCCCAACTCTCCTCAAGACATGGCTCAACTCTCCTTACACTGCAGAGTGTTGACATTTATTTTTTAAAGTAAGTTTTTTTTTAAATTAGGCAATGACCTAGAACAGTATAAGAAATTTTTATAGCTACAAGACAGGTTTATAGTTGTACTTCAGTTTGGTAACAGACACTTGTTATGAGCAAGGATTGATCAGGAAACATATCCAAAAATAGAAAAAGTGGCTCAACTGTCCTCTCTTCTACTTGATATCATAGGATTTTCTTTAATGTATAGAATTTTATGATGTTTCAAGACATCGTAGGCAATTATCTCTTCAGATGATACTCTCATAGTAACATGTATAACAACAAGAAAAAAGGCAAGTTCCCAAGGCAACGATGTAGTCAGTTTCTTGTACAGATTGATAAGCTTCCTATATACACAGGTTACTCATATACATTCTGAGACATCCCAGGACTATACATTCGTATGTTAAATATCATGTCTGCAACCAGCCAAAGAGCAAGTATCCATGGCAACCATCTACTCAGGTCCTTTAAGTAAAATAGTTTGTATGATTTTCTGCCAAACATTCAGGTCAACATGTCCCTCATGCAACAATCACACACACAAACCCGATTCCATATCATTTTGTAATCATATTGTGCATTTTAGGGATTTTAAGCTAATTATTCAATGTTTACCATAGCAACTGTCTTGCAACAAATTTCAAAAATATCTTATTCAAGTTGTTGAACTTTTGGACAAATGCTCCAATCCAAACATTGGTATAGTAGCACTTAAAACACATGATTACATACATTTTCCTAGTTTGAGGGCTGTGTGGCGGCCATGTTGGACGCCATTTTGAATAATTAAAATTGCCCAAGGGTGAGAGCTCCACACCCACCTGAATATCATTGAAGAGACCCCAAAGATGAATGATCAACAGAGAAAAAAACTATATCAGAGAAAAAGTACTTCGGTCAAAAAATGGCTTTTGGCTGCCGGACTAATATGGAATTTATTGGTAAGTAAGAAAGCTTGCAGAGAGCGACCCTCTTGACTATCAAGGCAGCTCGTTAGGTCTCTCACACCTGTAAACAGAACGCACTCTCACAAAACTTATTACCAATCACCTTGTACCAAACTTACCAAGAAATCTCGTACGAGTGGGCGTTCATTTTAAAATAAGGAAGGCCAGTTTAGCTGTGATTAATGGAAATTAATGTCCTCTACACACACTCAACAACTGGTATCTTGTTGTTGCCCACGCTTTTCTTCATCAAATTAAGAATTAAGAACCCTTGGTTGTCAGTTGTCTCTCCATAAATAGCATACTACTCAAAATTTGTGGTATTGAAATCATATGTTCTTCCCGTTAGGACTTGTTAGGTTTGAGCAGAACTAATTTGCAAATTTCAGGTTCGCAGGGAAACAAACAATACTGGTGAAAACATCTTTGATTCAATTCTATGAATATATGTGGATAAATACATCATTTTATGACGTACATGTATCTTTGTGGTGCAATACTACGACGAGTTGGCGCTCGATTCAGCCTAAAATCACTTGTAATAACATTTTTAGTTTGAGTTTTGCCAACAAAACATAATATGAGTATATCTGAAATTATAAAGCAAATATTTTGCATAAACATGCAAGTATGACAATACGAATACAATAAAGTTTTTTGTGCGGGTATAGATATACAATAATGTACACATACGTAGTCATAATACCTACGTATTTACCTTGATTGTTTGGGGGGAGACAAAGTTGTTACAAGAGAAACCAAAAGTTATTGCAAGTGCTAAAAAAGTGCCAGTCAAGAATGGTTCTCCAATGATTTTTCTACATTGAAAAAAAAAAGAAGAAGATTGAGACATACATGTTTGCAAAGTACATGTAGTACAAAAACTTTGATTCTGATTTATAATAGGCTTATACTTTGTCAACAACCGTAGGTAACGAAAATGAAACCTTCGAATTTTACGAAATGAAATCCTTGTTTTTTCCCTCTCGAATACTTTGCTGCAAACTATTCCAAAACTTTGCTCCTGTAAAGGAAATAATAATGCCTATAAGGGGTTATTTTACATTTAGGGAGTCTTAGTATGAAGTAATCTTTGCCTCTGGTACCTTAGTTTACACTCGGGGAAACATTCTATCAATTTGTTAATGCACCAAAAAAACTTTTTTTCTAAATAAAACCTACTGTTACCGTCAAGAACTAAGCTTTAATGAACACTTTGTTGAGTGGTGGTGGATTTGATGGTAAGCGCTATTCATAAGGAGTCCATGATTAATACAAAACAGATGTTTATCTCTTTGAATTTAAAAGCCAACATATCTGTGACGGCAAATGAACTTTCCTTTCTCTCTCTCTCTCTCTCTCTGTCTCTCTCTGTCTCTCTCTGTCTCTCTCTCTCTCTCTCTCGCCATTGCGGAACGTGGGACTACAAGCTGGCCATTATTGGGCAATCTCATAAAACTCGATGCTCCAGAGATGGTCGGATGAGAAGACCACTCTTTACTCTAACAAGTTCTTTCACGTCAGTCCCTTCAGAGGAAAGTGTGGTTAACATTTACCGAAAGTGGACAAGATACATTATATGTGACTTCGTTTTGCACCGTACTGACAAACTATCCCGGGGAAATTATGTGAGTAAAACTATTTAATGTTCGGTATAATTATCGCTGTGTTGAAAACATAATCCCATCCACGACGATGTGCGTGCGACGTGTAAAACTAGAGTGTACAAAAAAGTACACCATTTGTCAATGGTTTGTCACTATTTTGTTCTGCTGGATTGCTAAATAAATTACAGGTTGATGTAGTTTTGTAGTGGTAGACAACGATTCGTCGAATAATGTTTTTCTTTATTCGATTGCATGTTTTTTATTGTGAATTTTCTGAACAGTACGTGGTGTTACTTCTATCCAATGTGTGTGTGTGTGTCTGTTTGCGTTTGCTGTTATAGGGATGGTAGTTTGAGATGAGGACTTCGCTTTAACTTTTTGCATTACCATTATGTGAAATGTTAAAGCACATATAATTCTACGAGGAATCCAGAGTTCTTTAAATAAAAATCGGTCTTGAAATGGCTGAGATATAAAAAAAAGTAAAACAAAGCGATCCAATAAAAGGTGGGTCCCATCTTTTATTAGAATCGCTTTGTTTTGGATATCTAAGCCCTTTCGAAACCAATTTTCATCACATAAACTTTGAATCTTCATTCCTCTTAGAATCATGTGCTCTTTCATATTTCATAAGAAGTTTCTCATTATGTTCCCACCCCCTTCAAACAAACAAGAGTTGGAAACGTGAAGACCCATCTCAACCTTAATCCAATTTTAACCAAATTTGGTGACTTTTCCTAAAATCTTATTCCAAACATTTTGATATATAATTTAGCTATATTTGATATTGCTGGTTGCCATTGCAACCATAAACCGACAACCACGTCTGTCAGATTTTGCGTATTTTTCTGTTCTAATTTCAATTAACAATGTTATAATGTATGAAATAGGCGTTTCTTGGCTGAAATTTGCTGAAGAAAGAAAATGTGAAGTAATTATGGCCCAGAAATGTTTTTCCTTTAATTTTCTTTGTTTTTCCGTGACAACGGCATACAACAATACATACAATAGAGATACTTGAAAATAACAGTATTTTCCAAAGATTGCCGTTCTATTTTTGTGTCATTTTGATTCCTTCACCCAAGTAATACCTCTAATATTTTTTGTTTATCACATTATCAATCCGCAAGCTTAAAATTCCAATATTACGGGAATATGAAATATGATTACTGTGCATTATACCTATCCCAAACAAAACATCACATGTTTCATAATTCATAATGTATTGCTTTATTTTGTGATGAATAGCGCCCCCGTGTGGTGACCTTGAGAAATTTCAACCATACCGAATAATGAGCTTTGACTTGCACATCATTTGTGGCAAATATGAAAAATATTGGTCTATGATAAGACATAATATATACTGAGGATAGAGAAATTATACAGAAAAATCATCTTTTTAGCTTATTAGGGGAGAGCGGGGAGAAGTGGGACATTATTTCAAGTTCGCCGATTTTCTTCTTATATCTTTTTATAGAAGAGATGATTACATTTCCTTTCGGGCATGCATGAAGGTTCATATGGTAGGTAACATAAAGAGCTATAAACTGGGGGTGGCACTGTTTTCAATTTTCTGCAGTTAATAAAAAGAAAAAACCTTATTTTGGGGGAGAAGTTGACCCACCCGTGGGTCAAGTGGGACAACGGCAAGGGAGAAATAGGACGGTGTTGGTAAAGTGTGACATCCTATAGAAATGTCGGAAATGCCAAAGTTGGAAGGCGTAATGAAACATTGGTAATGAAAACAGTCAAACATGCTTTAAAATGATCTTTATTTTAACAAAACAAGTTTGAACAACATGTTTGAAAATCTGAACTGTTTTACATGTAATGCTATTATTAGGGACAAATGGGACACGTTGTCCCAACTGTCCCTCACATGGCATATACATGAATATGTACGACTGCTCAGTAACCACGCAGGCATTTGTCAAAAACAAGTTATATTAGTTGCATATCAATAAGGCTCACCACCAGCTTCAATTGTGCCCTTGAAATCATGAATACAAAGACAACAGGTTAATTAGCCTGATTTTAAAAAAATGTCATATTTGGGGGGAAATTTTCAATAGCAATTTATACATACTTAGAATTTGCCGAGCTGCATGGCTTTCTTAGTGTGATGTATGGTTGCTAGGGGCTTATTTTAGATATAAGCCAATCGCTGATTGGTTGAACAGTTTTTGATTCAGAGAACGTGTCCCACTTGACCCGCGTCCCAACTCACCCCGCTCTCCCCTACCTATATATTTCTTTATATTTTTGGTAAATAGCACCCTCTATGGGAGACCTTTAAAAAAAATCAAGTATGCGGTCATGGAGAGTAGGAGATGCTTTACCCATATGTGCCAAATATGACGATGAAACATCAATAACATCAATAACAAAATTATAAAGGGGGCACTATGTGCCCCCCCCCCCCCCCCCCACTCCCTTGCATGGGCCTTGGAAGGGTCAAAATAGCTTGGGCTTAAGAATGAGGTTAAGAATGAGGAAACTGATAGCGTAGACCATGTTTCATTCCACTAATGTTTCGGCAGAGTCGGAGGATACAGTATAGGCCCTAATTCATCCTGTGATGAGATTTACATGAGCACTTTCCCCAACTGCACGTATGTGATAATGCGATCAAGTTTTTGCTTGGTTCCTTTTCACTCCTTGATATACTCTGGGCATATAGCGTGCAATACGATCGTGCATCAGCAAGAATAGGTTATACATGTACATGCGACGCCCGTTGTAGCAAAGTCCTCGGTACCGGCAGTTTCTTTCGTCGTATTGTAATTTCGTTACAAGCTGGTCAATAAATACAAAGATATCAAATAGACAATGATTTACGGACCTGAATCTGTACTTCGTTGTAACGAGATTTATAACCGTGTTCGTTGCAACGGGAGTGCACTGTAATGGTCTCATTCAACGGCGTAGCCAGGATTTGATCTGTGGGGGCGGTTAGTCTGCGAGGGAGCGAAACAAACGAGCCCGATCGACCGGAGCGAGCGAGGGGGGGGGGGGGGGGGGGGAGGGTGTGCATTTTGATGTTGTAAATGGTGCGATTTGATGTATGTTTTTGCGCGTGTTATCGAATTGAAACAGTCCCACTTGTTTAAGGTACCAATATAATTTTATGTCGATTATCATTGAACAATTTGGCTATTATGATATCATTTAGATAAATGTCTTGTGTTAATTCTTACACTGAATATCATGAACGCGACTGAATCCGAGCGAGCGGAGCGAGCGAGGGGGGGGGAGGGTGTGGGAGGGGGTGTTCCCCCTCCCACGGTGAGAACTTTATGCATTTTGATGTTGTAAATGGTGCAATTTGATGCATGTTTTTGCTTGTTTTATCGACTGGAAATAGTCCCGCTTGTTTAAGGTAGCAGTATATTTTGATATAGATTATTATTGAACAATTTTCCTATTAATGGTATGATTTAAATACACTTCTTGTATCAATTCTTTTTACTGAATATCATGAACGCGACTGAACCCGAGCGAGCGGAGCGAGCGAGGGGGAGGGGAGGGTGTGGGAGGGGGTGTCCCCCTCCCGCGGTGAGATCTTTTTGCATTTTGATGTTGCAAATGGTGCAAATTGATGCATGTTTTTGCATGTTTTAACGAGTTGAAACAGTCCCACTCGTTTAAGGTTGCAGTATATTCTAGTGTAGATTATTATTGCACAATTTGCCAATAATATATATAAAATGGTATCATGAAAATAAACTTTTTGTATTAATTCTTACCCTTAATATCATGAACGCGACTGAGCCAGAGCGAGCGGAGCGAGCAAGGGGGAAGGGGAGGGTGTGGGAGGGGGGTGTCCCCCCTCCCACGGTGAGAACTTTTTGCATTTTGATGTTGCAAATTGTGCAATTTGATGCATGTTTTTGCGTGATTTGGGGTGTTTTATCGACTTGAAACAGTCCCACTTGTTTAAGGTAGCAATGTATTTTCGTTTCGATTATTATTGAACATTATGGCTATAAAATGGTATTATTTAAATAAACGTCTTGTATTAATTTCTAAACTGAATATCATGAACGCTGTCTGTTCAGCAATCAAACAGAAAAAGCATGCACACGAGGGGCATTTTCCCTCCCAAACGAAGGTGATTTTGCATTTTCAGACCTTAAATTCAGCGATCTGGTGCAAATTTTTGGTGCAATACTTTTTCATTGAAGTGTTAAAATCACGGAATTTAGCTCTTATTCCGAATGTGCATCATCTGTGTGTATATGTACAAAGTCTAGTGAGGAAGAGTTTATTGGAAGGGGGATTCCCCCTCCCTCTCGGAGGAGCTTTTGCGTTTTAAGAATTGAAATAAAGCGATCTAGAGCACACTATTTGTGGAAAATTCGGAAATTGTCATTCCCAAAAATGTACTAGGTCTAAAGTGGGTTACAAGCAATGGAATGGTGGCAAGATACCTCTCCCATATTCAACAATCTGGCGCACACTTTTGTTGGAATATGTGGAAATTTTTCAATCAGAAGAGAAGTGTAGCAAGTCTGTGGAAGGAGATTCTATATAATTTTCTGATTGCAGTTAAACGTTTTGGTGCACACATTTTGTGTCATATTTGGAAAACTGTTTGTGTTCAAAGTGTAGCCACAGTCTACATGCATGGGGGGGGGGGGAGGGGCGGGCGAGTGGGCGAGCGTTATCTCCACCCTTCCCGTACGATGGAGCTTAAATTGCCTTTTTAAGGTTGAAATTGAGATATCTCGTATACGCATATTTGATGGAATATATGGGAAATCATTTAAAAAAAATGATGTGGGGGGGGGGGGGCTTAGGGAGAAAAGGGTCGATAAAAAGGGGAAATTCCTCTTGTACATGAGGGAACATTGAGTTTTCGGAATATAAGTGATAAGTCATGTGCACTCAGAATTTTTCATAATTTTTAGTAAATCTAAAAAGTGTACTAAGGCTATATAGGGAAAGAGGCACAGAGGGGGAGGGTCTGGGAAGGGGTATCCCCCTCCCAAGCACGAGAGATTTTGCATATTGTGAACTGAAATTCAACGATCTGGTGCACATTTTGAGTGAAATATTCAAAAAATTATGATCTTATTTGATGAAAGGTTGAAAAGGAGACCCGCTTCATGTGCATGCATACAGTATACACGCATTTTTTTTTCCGCCTTGCAAATCCCCGGTCCAAATTTTAGGGGGGGCGACCGCCCCCATCGCCCCCCCCCCCCCCTGGCTACGCCAGTGGTCTCATTCCACTGGAAAGTCTAAGTGTACGTGTAATGGTAGGCACAAACGAGAATAGTTTGAAGCGATTGAGGAGTCCTCTGGGGACTGACGATTTTCTTTCCCTATATCGTATTTTTTTATATAGCCGAACAATGAATTATACAAATTAGGCAATGACTTGGGCGCTAAATCTGTACTCGATGTAACGAGAGTTATAACCGAGATCGTGATAATGGGAGTACACTGTAATTGTCTCATTCCACTGGAAAATCTACGTGTATGTGTAATGCTAGGCATCAACATGAATAGTTTCAATCGAATTCTTCGGGGGACTGACAGTTTTCTTTCGTTATATCGTAATTTTCTTTATAGCCGACACAATGAATTATACAAAGATCGTATATACTAGTAGACAATGACTATGGACGCTAAATGTGTACTCGATCGTTGTAATGAGAGTTATAACAGTGTTCGTTGCATAGAAAATTTCCATTGGAAATTCGTAGTATGTGTATAGCATGATTATATGTATAGGTATGAAACACAGTAACAGCCTAGTCTATCCACCCAGATAGAAAGCAAAATATATATCTTTTAAAAAAAAAAATCTTAGAAAGTGTTGAATAGTTTGAGTTGTGGATCACAACATTTGTGGTTAGGAGTGACGAAACATCCCAGACATGTTTCCTGTTAATGAGTTTGAGTTTGAGTTTTGGCAGCATCAGCACTCCTGAATCGTGTCATGGGGTTATGAAAACTTTCCTACATGTGATGAAAGAACACAGTTTATACTTGGTTCTTTCTCGTATACACCTCATTGTAATTATACTTCTGGTCACTGTAGTGTGCAATAACACCGTATACACCAACAAAAATACGTTAAGCCGACACGGCTTACTTCGTTCCATCAAGGAGGTACTATAGTACCTCCTTGGTTCCATCGGGCGAAACACTCTATAGCGAAGTCCTCGGAACCGGCAGTTTTCATTCGTTACATCGTTAGTCAAACAATGAAGTAAACAAAGATGTACGGATATGACTTGGGGACCTGAATCTGTACTTTGTTGTTACGGGAGTTATGTGTTTGTAATAATGGGAATGAACTAGATGGCCTCAGGCAATCCATTGGAAACTCTGAGTATGATTATGATGCATGATTACTGTGTACGCCCGCAATGCAGCGACAGTCAAATTTACCAGCTAGATAGATAAGATTAGAACAATGTTAAACACCTAGAGCTTACATTGTGACACGCAGAGCCACCTTACTTCAGCAAGGTTAAAATCATTTTTACATCACTGAATCTTTGATATACTGGAATACAGAGGACAGTTCCCTACGTTCAGTTTCATTGACCGACTTGCATGATTCAATTCATTTCCACTCCATTGACAATGCCTTTGAATGCAAGGTGCTCTCATGCAGAGATGCTGGCAGTTGGTACCAACTTTTTAATTCCTTATACAATACTGTATTATACACAAAACAACCCATTCAGCAAACAATGAACCACAATGAAGATAATATTTCATTCATTTCATTTCATTTACTAAGTTTCCACACAAATCATACAGTGTTGTGTTTACAACATCCATCCATGACAATGTAAAGTAACGCATAAATTCTAAGTTATATAAGTTGAGTACTAGTATATACAAATAGCATTTACATGGCACAAAATCAATTGAAATCATTCTTAAGTATTACATTACATTCATGACAGGTAAATATTCATTGTGTGTGGTCAGGTGATGGGAACTTATATACAAAGAAGCAGATGCTTGTGAGAATAGGTTCCCCGAAAGAAATTTCTAGTCAAACACAGGCTGTTACACTCACACACACACTCTGCACGCACGCAAGTGAATCTGGACAAGCGCGCGCGCGCACACACACACACACACACACACACACACACACAACAAGGAGAAGAGAATGAGAAAGATGAACAGGGAAGACTCCAAGACCGTCATAGGGACAGTATCAATACTTTTGAGTAACCAATAGCTGATCAATATTCATCTTATAAACTTGAGCTTCCCCACGCTAATATTCCATAACTTAATTAGGGCAAAATCATATTGAATATAGCATCAAAAGTATTTTAACTGAAAAAAAAAGTTGCTTTAATTTATAGATAACACCTGCATTTCTTAATATTTCTTGAAATATACTCATAGTATTGATTGCTTCTGCGGAATAATTATCATTCCGCGGAAGTATACTGTTCGTATTCATCTTTTTCTTTTACGTTCTAAAGCTGCCCACCGTAATTATGTAAATAGTTGTGACTGTATCATCCTCTTTATCAAACAGCCTTCATGTATGATTCCAGCATGTCTATGTGTAAAATTGCATTTGTTATTATTCCCCAACAATTCCTATTCAGGGATACTTTTGCGACCCTGTTTTTTAAGACTTGCGGGACAGAGCTTAGGGAGTACCGAGATTGTGTCTACAGGTTTCCAGAAGATTGGCAGAACAGATGCAGGAGCCATAAAGACAGTGCCTTGAAATGTTTGTCCTACCAGTAAGTATGTTAAGATTTTCGCCACTCTGTCCAGCATTAATAGTGGATTAAAGCCAGGGTTACACCAAAGCCGAATTCTCCCAAATAAATTTGGACCGATTCTGCCTGAATATGGCCTGAATCGGATGGATTCGGGGGATTCGGAACCTATTCGTCTCTGATTCGGGGAGCTCCCAGAATCAGAGAGGTTCCGAACAGGTCCCTCCCGAATCGGAGCAGAATCGCCAATCTGGCTATATTCGCGAGGCTATTCGGGTCATTCTGGCCGCTCAATCGACCTATTCGGCTGGTATTCGGCCGTATTCTGGCCTATTCAGCTCACTCACCTGTATCCTGCTCTGTATTCGGGTAACGATCCGGATGGATTCGATGCTTTCTGGGCAGATTCGGCTCTATTTGCCTAGATGATTCGGGCCGTTATCCCCTTTATGATACGAATAGACCCGAAAATGCCCAGAATGCCCCGAATGCGACCCGAATGAGATTTGTCGGGGCCACACTGGGGAGTAGTTTTTAGGGTATTCCGCTGGTTTTGAACATTTCAAAACGAGCCGAATCCCTCCAGGAATGTTCCAGAATTCCTCCCGAATTTTCGCCCATTCGGGGAAAGAGAACAGAATGCTCCCGAATCCACCCGAATACGTTTATTCGGGTGGATTCGCAGCTGATTCAGCTCCGATGTAACCGAGGCTTTATGCAAATTGTGATTGTGATTGTGATTCCTGTGGAAGTATAGAAATAGAAACAGCTCAAAGGTCCTTCCTTTCAGCGATGAGAACTGAATAAGGCTATTGTCCCCTTATTTTTGATGTTCAGGAGAATGAGAGAAATATTTTCTTTAAAAACATTTCTTTTTGCTGAATTACTTAAATATTTAAATATTTGCATTTGCATCTTTTATCAAACTCATGTAATTATGGTATTTTCATCTTTCTCTTACTCTCTGACTTGTTCTGAAATGACTGCATGACTTTAACAAAATCTTACCATTAACTTTCATCTTGACGGCCATCTCTACTTATGAAACTTCACATCTCTTTTCCTTCCTGGGTGAGTGCATAGTGACTGGAATCTCTATACTCAAGCTGCATTTCAGCTGTATTGTTAACGTGATATGCACTTTGTTTGTTTTTAAATGGCTTTAGAGCACCCACTTATTCCCTTCTTTATTTACGTCTTGTGTTGTTGTCGCTTTGTAACCTCTTTAAGTTATACAGTCCATCAGCTGAAGGAGTGTGCTTCAGGGATAAAGTGTGAAGAAGAGATCCTGGCCCTTGCTAAGTGTCGGCGGGCAAACCCTCGCGATGCCACTCGGTGCGGCACCCAGCTCAAAGACTTTCAAAAATGTTGGTTTAAAAGGTATATTTGACAAAAACAAGAGGGGACGCTCTCCCGAGGCGCCCCAACCCGGTCCGAAACTGGGGATTGACAGCTTTCTTTCGTAATTTCGTTATTTTAATCGTTATAACCGAACAATGAATTATACAAACATTATAGCACTGTTTTAGGGACCTGAATGTGTACTTCGTTGTAACGAGAGAATTATAACTGTTTTCGTTATAACGGGAGTACACTGCAATAATGGACTCATTCCATTGGACCTGTATTATGTATGTATAGCATGATTACAATCCGTGTAGGTATAAGCCACACAGTGACAGTCAAATCTACCCGTACATAAAAAAAAACAAGTAGAAATAGAAGAAGAAGGAAAAATAAAACTTTATAGAAAGTGTTGAATACTAGTAGTGTGAGCTTTTTAATTGGGTACAACATTTGTGATTAGGAGTGACGAATCATCCCAGACATGTTTCCTGTTATGAGTTTGGCAGCGTCATGGGGTTATGAAAACTTTCCCGCGTGTAATGAAAGGGACCAATTTATGTTTGATTCCTTCTTGTGTACACTCCATTGAATACTCTGGACACTGCTGTGTGTATTGATATCATGCATCAACAAAACTAGGTTAGTGAGTTCACAGGCGACGCTCCTTAAAGCAAATTCCTCGGGACCGGTAGTTGTTTTTTCGTTATATCGAAATTAAGTTCGATCAAAATGTCGTAAAAGCCGAAAAATAAAGTAAGCGAAGGTATAAAGACAGTGTCTTGGGGACCATGTTGTCCCATATCGTTGTAACGAGATTTTTAACCGTGTTCGTCTTCACCCTTTTAAGCCCAAGCTATTTTGACCCTTCCCAGGCCCAAGGGGGGGGGGGGGGGGCACATTGTGCCCCCCCTATATAACTTTGTTATTCGTTGATGTCTCATCGTCATATTTGGCACATGGGTAGAGCAACTCATATTCTACATGACTGCATACTTGAATTTTTTCAAGGTCACTCAGAGAGGGCGCTATACACCAAAATATAAAGAAATACATAGGAAATATGCTAAAAACATGGTTTTTCTGTATAATCTCTTTATCCCCAGTATATATGTTTTATCATAGACCAATATTTTTCATATTTGCCACAAATGATGTGCAAGTCAAAGCTTATTATTTGTTATGGTTGAAATTTCTCAAGGTCACCACATTGGGGCGCTATTCATAACAAAACTTAGAAATACATTATGAGACCTGTCATGTATTGTTTGGGATAGGTACGTGCATAGTTATCATATTTCATATTCCCATGATATTGGAATTTTAAAGTTGCAGATTGATAATGTGATAAACAAATGATATTAGAGGTATAACTTGGGTGAAGGAATGAAAATGACACAAAATACAATGGCAATCTTTGGAAAATACTGTTATTTTCAAGTATCTCTATTATATCTATTGTTTATGCCGTTGTCACAGAAAAACAAATTAAATAATAGGAAAAACATTTCAGGGCCATAATTACCTCACATTTTGCTTCTTCAGCAAATTTCAGCCAAGAAACGCCCATTTCATACATTATAATATTGTAAATTGGAATTGGAACAGAAAAATACGCAAAATCTGACTGACATGGTTGTCAGTTTATGGTTGCCATGGCAACCAGCAATATCAGATATAGCTAAATTATTTATCAAAATGTTCGGAATAAGATTTTAGGGAAAGTCACCAAATTTGGTTAAAATTGGATTAAGGGCGAAGGAGTGGCGAATGAAAATCTGGTAGGGGGCACAATGTGCCCCCCCCCCCTTGGGCTTTATAGGGTTAATGGGGAGTGCATTGTAGATGGTCTCACATAATCCATTGGAAACTCTTTGTAAATAATTATACCTACATGTAGGTAAATGCCACACAGTGACTGCTAACTCTACCCTCTCAAATAAGATTAAAAATATTTAAAGGCTTCCACGGCGGTAGAACGTTTTCTTTGGTATGTGTTTGGCCCTGGAAAGGTAACTTTTCAGGGCCAAACACATACCCAAGGAAGAATACGTGGTGCACCGTTAAGCCTTCTACCACCGCAAGATTAAACATACTGAACAACCAGCGCTGATATACAGTATCGCCTTAGCTTTGCAAGATTATAATCATTTATTACATCACATTGTACTATAACCTAAAGAAATTCAGTGAATCTCTTTTGTACTTAAATACACAGAACATTTCGCTACGTTCAGTCTCATTGACCAATTTGCATGATACAATTCATTTAAAGTAACAATGCCTTTGAGTCTGAGAAATAAAGGTACTAGCCATGTCGTGCAGAGATGTTGGTATTTGGTGCCAACTTTTTAATCCCTTATAAAGATGTTATACAAATAACACATCCAGCAAGCTATGAATCATACTGAAAATAATCTATGCTCAGAGTATTAATCCCTTCTGCCGAATTATTATCATTCAGCAGAAGTATACTGTTTATATTCATCTTTTTCGTTCCAAAGCTGGCAAGCGTATAGTGTATCATTTTCTCTATCAAACAGCCTCCATGCATGATTCCAGCATTTCATGTATTTTATAGCATTTGTAAGAAGCATTCGTTTTGTTTGTTTGTTTGTTTGCCTGCTTGCTTGCTTGCTTTTTGCTTTCACTGGCTTTAGAGCACCCACTCATTTCCTTCGTTATTACGTTTTGTTATTGTCTCTTTGTCAGTTATGCAGTCCAGCTGACGGAGCATGTTTCAGGGATAAAGTGTATGGGAGAGAGCCTGGCCCTTGGTGAGTGTCTGCTGAAAAACCGCCCAGATGCCACTAAATGTGCCACCCAGCTCTTCGACTTCATGCTCTTGTCACAAATGTACACACAAGTAGTTATGTACATGTATCATGGCTGTATGCATGGTTGTTTTAATGTGTATGTACACAGGGTGACCAGATTAATGGAGAACATTCTATATGATATAGATATAGTACATACAGGCTGACCAGATCAGTGGAGAATTTTCTACATGGTATACAATGTAGCTACAGTACATGTATGCATGTGACAGGAAATACATTATAGCTCATTCAATCTAGAATGATTTAACCCATTCCAGAAAATTCTAGGAAGTGCTGGCTGAGTGAGGCACTGCCCTTGTAACCCAATGTGATTGGTAGTTAATTTTGGCAATGATGTTATGCACATATTAGGCAGTGAGTCATCCAGGATTCCTGGAATTTGGACTTGCTATATGTTCAGGTATGTGGCCCCAGGTTGGAGAAAATTACAGAATGTACTAGAAAGGGGTGAATGGATAGTATATAAGCAGGAGAAATTCTGAGGTAGGCAGAGTACCCAACACCTCTGCTCTGAGAGTTACGTCACTTCTGGCTCTGAAGCGACTTGTTATAGTCAGTCCTGTGTTGCCTGCTGACCTGCTATACAAACTGTGTTTGTGGAGATAAGGCCTGGGAGACATTTTGCCTGCAGAGAATTAATTTGCCTACGTTGGAGATAGACTCCATATTTTAGTGTCAACGGACATTATTACGGCAAAGCTGTTGACGGGCTGGTTTCTTTGCTGGACATTATAAAGTGAATCATCATTCAACGCATCAACTGGACGTGGTCGTCATAACATTTGGATTCTGCCCGTTTCCTGTGGATTCCGCACGTTTCGCTGTGGACGTACATATCGTGGAATTTACCCCGGATCTATAACGTGGATTATTGCAACCCGTGCCTCTGGATTTACGTCGGAGGAATCATTCATCGGTGCATCAAGGACCATTCATCTGTGCATCGAACATCGTAGTTAGACATCACCAAGGGACTATATAACATCGTGATTACGATTTGGGCTGTAATGCGTGTAAGTGATTTTATTACTGATTTATAATTGTTTCTCTTGATCATTATTGTACTGATGTGAAAACCGATTACGAGTCTGTACCCACAATATCACTGTTAATAAACCGCCTGAACATTAGTTGATTGTTTCTTTTGTGCGATCATTCTCAGAGTGATTTTGGTCGTAACAAAATTGGGGGCTTGTCCGGGAAGTGAATTTAAAGCCAAAACTTAGAATTTGGAACGTTCCGGAATCCGGAATATTGGTACAGACAAAATACCAGTTGAGTTGATTGTTCAACTGTATATTGTGTGTATTACAGTGTGACAATGTCAATCAGTACAATGGATGTTCAGGCATTTGTTCAGAGGACAGATATGTCCCTCAAAGATTTGCAAAGGTTACGCAAATGTGATTTGACTGCTATTGCACAGCATTTAAATGTTGATGTTCCACAAGGTGTAAGAAAGGCAGAGATTCTTGACTTGGTAGCTGGTCACATGGAGCTCAAAGAAGAAATTGACACTCCAGCTCAAGCTCAAATTTCTGATCAAACACGGCTTGAGCTTGCTAAATTGCAACTGAAGGAGAAAGAAATGGAAATGAAGGATAGGGAAAGGGCTAGAGAAGTGGAAAGAGAAATTGAAATGAAGAAACTTGAAGTGGAGCAACAACTGAAATTGCGTGAGATGGAATTGGCTCATGCACAGATTGCTGAAAATCGTGAAAGGGCTCCCCCTGAATTTGATTTGGCCAAAAACATTCGATTGGTGCCAAAGTTTGAGGAAAACAGAGTTGATGCATACTTTGTGTCATTTGAGAAGGTGGCTAACAGTCTGAAATGGCCACAGGAATTTTGGCCCATGCTCCTTCAAAGTGTGTTTGTCGGCAAAGCCGCCGATGTGTACTCATCTCTCTCTGAAGAGCAATCACGTGACTATGCTACAGTCAAGAAGGCAGTGTTGAATGCTTATGAGTTGGTGCCAGAGGCGTACAGACATAAGTTCAGAAATTCGTACCGCAAACCAGGCCAGACACATGTTGAGTTTGCTCGTGAAAAAGAAATGATGTTTGATAGGTGGTACAGGTCCCTGAAAGTGGATCAGGATTTTGATAACCTGCGTGAGGTTGTTCTCTTGGAAGAATTCAAAAAGAGTGTTGCTTTCAGTGTGAGGTCGCATTTGGATGATCACAAAGTGACAAGTTTGCATAAAGCAGCCTTGATGGCTGATGAGTATGAGCTGACCCACAGAAATGACAACAGACCACCTTTCAGGAATTTTTCTGGAAATAAGAGAGACAAAAATCAGTCAAGCAATCCAAAGAATGCTGGTTCTGAAAAAGGCACGAGTTCTGAAACTTCATCGGCACCAAAGCCTCAATCTGACAAAGGGTCCAGTACAAGTGCAAATGTCATCAAATGTTTTCACTGTAACAAGACAGGGCATGTAAAGTCACAGTGTTGGAAGTTGCAAAACAAAACAAAGAAGGACATGGGATTTGTCATGTCAAAAAGTGTCCTACCCGAAAATAGTGTCCCTTTCAGTGAAACACAGGCCATTGAAAGTCGATCTCCCAAGTTCAAAGATAGGACTAAGCAGGTGGATGAGAGCTATCGTAGCTTTTTGTTTGATGGTGAGGTGACCCCATGTACTTCTGGTGAGGCAGGTAAACCAGTAGTCATCCTGCGGGATACGGGGGCCTCTCAGTCATTGATGGTGGATGGTGGTATGACTTTTCCACCAGATAGTGCAGTGAATGCAAAAGTCTTGATTCAGACTGTTGATGGCAGTTATATGTCAGTTCCACTGTATAGAGTGGATTTGAAGTGTGACCTAGTTTCTGGTCCTGTGACTGTTGGAGTTGTTCCTGAGTTGCCCATGGCAGGCATTGACTTCCTGTTGGGGAATGACTTGGCTGGGGACAAGGTGGTTGCGTCTCCAGTTGTTTCGGATAAACCAGTGGTGGTTGCTGAAACTGAGCAGTTGCAGGAGGAGTTTCCTGGGATTTTCCCAGATTGTGTTGTGACTAGGTCTCAGGCTCGTAGAGCTGTTCAAGAAGATGCGGATTCTGTTGATGTGGAGGAGAATTCCGGTGTTTGGTTGGCAGAAACCTTTTTCAAGGATTTGAATGATGGGGTTGCTGTATTAGGCTCCGAGGCTAACAGTGATGGGCTGTTTAGCAAGTCTTCCTTGGTTGAAGCACAGCAGGCAGACTCTGAGTTGAAAGGCTTGTCTCAGACGGCGTGTTCTGAGGCTGAGGCTGAAAAGGTCCCTGAGTGCTATTATGTCAAAGATGGCATTTTGATGAGGAAGTGGAGACCTCCCCATAGGCCAGCTGATGAGGATTGGACGGTGGTCCGTCAAGTTGTTATCCCTCCTAGTTACCGCGGTGAGATCTTGAGGATTGCTCACGAGTTACCTGTTGGCGGCCATTTAGGCGTCAGAAAGACAAAGGATCGGATCATGAGGCATTTCTATTGGCCAGGGTTGAATGTGGATGTGGCTGAGTTTTGCAAGACTTGTCACACATGTCAGGTGGCTGGTAAGCCACAGCATTCAGTGAAGCCGGCGCCATTGATTCCGATACCTGCGTTTGAAGAACCATTCAGTCGGGTTCTAGTTGACTGTGTTGGACCTTTGCCTAGGACTAGGTCGGGTCATAAGTACCTCTTGACAATCATGGATATGTCTACCCGGTTTCCAGAGGCTATCCCATTGAGAAATATCACTGCCAAGACTGTGGTAGATGCTCTAGTGCAGTTTTTCACTAGGTATGGGTTGCCCAAGGAAGTGCAGTCTGACCAAGGGTCAAATTTCATGTCAGGCATATTTCAAGAGGTGATGTATCGTTTGGGTGTGAAGCAGCTGAAGTCATCAGCTTATCATCCCCAATCCCAAGGTGCGTTGGAGCGCTACCACCAGACCCTAAAGACAATGATTAGGGCATTTTGTGAGGAGTATCCCGAGGATTGGGATAAGGGCATCCCTTTCCTCCTGTTTGCAACGAGGGACTCCCCAAATGAGTCGACGGGTTTCAGCCCATTTGAGTTGGTGTACGGTCATGAAGTTAGGGGCCCACTGAAGCTCATCAAAGAGAAATTCATGACTGAGGATGATGAGGTCCACCTACTTGACTATGTGTCAAAGTTTCGTGAAAGGCTTTCAAAGGCTTGTGAGGTAGCTAGGGAACACTTGAAAGTGTCACAAGACTCTATGAAGAGAAAGGCAGACAAAAATGCCAAAGCCCGAACCTTCAAACCAGGTGACAAAGTTCTTGTACTGCTGCCCATACAAGGTGAACCACTGAAAGCCAAGTTCAGTGGCCCGTACTGTGTCAAAAAGAAACTCAATGATGTGAACTATGTGATCAGTACGCCAGACAGACGAAAAGATCAGAGGGTGTGTCATGTAAACATGCTGAAAGAGTACTATGAGAGAAAGGCTAGTCAGCCTGTAGGCGTAGCTCAGGTGGTAGAAGAGGAAGTAGATGAAGAGGGAGAAGCTCAAGATGAGAATGGAAGTGAGCCCTCTAGTGCCAGGTTGTCTAACTCAGAGATGTTAGGGAAAGTAGATGAGGCACTGAACTACCTACCTGAAAATCAGAGGAAAGATGTGACTAGTCTGTTACATGAGTACAAAGAATTGTGTAAAGACAAACCAGGCTGCACCCCTCTGGCTGTACATGATGTTGATGTAGGAGATGCTGACCCTATCAAGCAAAACCCTTACAGACTAAACCCGAGCAAACTGCAAAAAGTACGGGAAGAGGTTCAGTACATGTTAGACAATGACATAATAGATCCGAGTAAAAGCAGTTGGAGCTCCCCAATCGTCATGGTGCCCAAACCGGATGGGTCTCAAAGATTCTGTATAGATTACCGAAAGGTAAACGCCGTGACGAAAACAGATTCTTTCCCCATTCCCAGACTAGAAGACTGCATTGACAGGGTCGGAAATTCTGCATACGTCAGAAAAATAGACCTTCTAAAGGGATACTGGCAAGTGCCCTTGACCGACAAAGCCAGGGAGATTTCTGCCTTTGCTACACCAGATGGCTTGTTCCAATGCAAAGTAATGCCATTCGGCATGAAAAATGCTCCGGCCACCTTCCAACGGCTAACAAACCAAATCATTGCCGGACTTGACAACTGTGTAGTATACATTGATGACATCCTAGTGTATAGTGACACGTGGGAAGAGCACATTACACACTTGCGGCAACTTTTTGATCGACTCAAGGAGGCCGGATTGGTGATTAATCTGGCAAAGAGTGAATTTGCAAAGGCCAAAGTGGTGTATCTCGGGCATGTAGTCGGTCAGGGACAGGTATTGCCAAGAGAAGCCAAGGTAGAAGCTATACTAGGCTTTCCCATTCCCCATTCCAAGAAGGAGTTGCTCAGATTCCTGGGCATGGCTGGTTTCTACAGGAAATTTGTGCCAAATTTCAGCACTGTAGTCACCCCCCTAACAAACCTGCTGAAGGGTAAGGCAAAGTACACCTGGACTGATGAGTGTCAAAGGGCCTTCGAGAAACTAAAAGCAGTCCTTGCTAATGAGCCTGTTCTGGCAGCTCCTGACTTCCAAAAGCCATTCAAAGTGGCAATAGATGCTAGTGATGTAGGAGTGGGAGCGGTTTTGCTCCAAGAAGATGAAGAAGGCACTGAACGACCGGTTAGCTACTTTTCCAAAAAGTTGAACGCATACCAAAAGAAATACTCAACTATCGAGAAGGAGGCTCTCAGTCTCATCCTTGCCCTCCAGCAATATGAAGTGTACTTGACCAATAGCAAAGGGGAGATCACGGTCTATACTGACCACAACCCCTTGGTCTTTTTAGACCGGTTCAAAATGAAGAACAACAGACTGTTCAGATGGTGCATGATGACGCAGCCATATGCACTCAAAATCAAACATGTGGCAGGCAAAAATAATGTAATTGCTGACGCTTTGTCAAGAGTGTAACATGAAGAGAGTATCAAAGGTGAAAAGTTTTCACCGCATATCATTTACAGTGTATGTGTTTAGCATATCCATCAATGTATGCAAAACAGTTTGACATGATTGTATAAGCTTCGAGAATCCAGCAATATCATTGTAATTGGTATCCATGAAAAGAAAACATGGAATCAATGCAACTTTTCAAAAGGCATGTGATAGTATGTGATTATGGTTGTTTGAGTTGGATTTTACCTCACATTCATTGTAAATAACAATGAGAAATTGTGAAGGTAAAAGAAACCCTTGCTACGGCAAGGCTTTCTTTTTCCCATGGGGGATGGTGTCACAAATGTACACACAAGTAGTTATGTACATGTATCATGGCTGTATGCATGGTTGTTTTAATGTGTATGTACACAGGGTGACCAGATTAATGGAGAACATTCTATATGATATAGATATAGTACATACAGGCTGACCAGATCAGTGGAGAATTTTCTACATGGTATACAATGTAGCTACAGTACATGTATGCATGTGACAGGAAATACATTATAGCTCATTCAATCTAGAATGATTTAACCCATTCCAGAAAATTCTAGGAAGTGCTGGCTGAGTGAGGCACTGCCCTTGTAACCCAATGTGATTGGTAGTTAATTTTGGCAATGATGTTATGCACATATTAGGCAGTGAGTCATCCAGGATTCCTGGAATTTGGACTTGCTATATGTTCAGGTATGTGGCCCCAGGTTGGAGAAAATTACAGAATGTACTAGAAAGGGGTGAATGGATAGTATATAAGCAGGAGAAATTCTGAGGTAGGCAGAGTACCCAACACCTCTGCTCTGAGAGTTACGTCACTTCTGGCTCTGAAGCGACTTGTTATAGTCAGTCCTGTGTTGCCTGCTGACCTGCTATACAAACTGTGTTTGTGGAGATAAGGCCTGGGAGACATTTTGCCTGCAGAGAATTAATTTGCCTACGTTGGAGATAGACTCCATATTTTAGTGTCAACGGACATTATTACGGCAAAGCTGTTGACGGGCTGGTTTCTTTGCTGGACATTATAAAGTGAATCATCATTCAACGCATCAACTGGACGTGGTCGTCATAACATTTGGATTCTGCCCGTTTCCTGTGGATTCCGCACGTTTCGCTGTGGACGTACATATCGTGGAATTTACCCCGGATCTATAACGTGGATTATTGCAACCCGTGCCTCTGGATTTACGTCGGAGGAATCATTCATCGGTGCATCAAGGACCATTCATCTGTGCATCGAACATCGTAGTTAGACATCACCAAGGGACTATATAACATCGTGATTACGATTTGGGCTGTAATGCGTGTAAGTGATTTTATTACTGATTTATAATTGTTTCTCTTGATCATTATTGTACTGATGTGAAAACCGATTACGAGTCTGTACCCACAATATCACTGTTAATAAACCGCCTGAACATTAGTTGATTGTTTCTTTTGTGCGATCATTCTCAGAGTGATTTTGGTCGTAACACTCTGTGCAAAGAGGTCGTGGCCTGGTCCGGATGGCAAGGATTATACACCGTCCCGCGATTACAGAAAAAGGAAGGTGGAAGAGAGAACTGATCAGATGATGTCTCATATGAGTTTGGGTGTGGGTTTGCGTTTGGGGCTTGTGGCCACGACGTATATCATAATGGCTCAGGGAGTCCCACTGTACGTACCATTTATGCCATTATTATTAGTATTATGAGGAATCTTTGTTCGAAAACCTCGGAAAGACATAGGTTTGTTGTTTTTTTTTTTTGTGTGTGTGTTTTTTTGGCCGCTATTCTTCTGTTGTTTTTGTTTTTGTTTTTGTTCTTTTGCTGTTGGTCGTTGCTTTTTTCAAAAACCCAAAGTGTGCATGCGTGTGTGTGTGTGGAGGGGGGGGGGGTGGTTGTGTATGTATGCTGATTTTTCTTTTTTTTTTTTGCACAGTAATCTTTTGAGAGGGAAAGCCATCAGATTCACAAGCATGTGACTTTCAACAACACATAAATCTGTAAAAACGATAGACCATGTAGGGGGTATTTCATGAAGTTTTTTGTCAGATATATACAAGCCTATATCATATATATATATATATATAAACTTGAATAAGCTACTGAAATCCTTGCATCTGATTGGCAGAAAACAAATTTGTCAGAAAACAAAATCCAACAAATCCTTTGATGAAATAATGCCCCCTTATCTGAGCTTGTTTTTACCACTGAGGCTCTTTGTATAGACGGTTGCGATAAAAAGTACTTTCAGGAAAAAGATAGGAAGAAAATATGTCACCCAGACAGCCCAAATCATGCATTGACTGATGTTTGCTCATTTCATGATAGCAACATTTCTATCATTTTAACCACAAACTGAAAGATTTTGAAGAGCCTAAGCAGATGTTTTCTCTATCTCTAATGATTACGGTAGGAAGAACGCTTCGTCTTCTTGGCAATGACCTGTCAGCAATACATTTGTATTTATGCAGGAAGCATTGATAATTTACAGTTGAGATGACTTTGGTCAATGTGTGTTATTACAGGATTTGAGAAGTCACACTACACTATACTCTTCTCCCTCCAACCCCCTTTTCCAAGAGAGAGAGAGAGAGAGAGGGGGGGGGGGGAGGGAGGGAGAAAGGATAGAATTAGGAAGACAGAAAAATGTGTGGTTCAATAAGCACTACTTTTTTACTTTGTTAAAAAAAAGAATATATATATATATATATATATATATATATATATATATATACATATATATATCCATTTGATATATATCCGTCGGGAATGTGTAGTTTGTTGAGGATTGAAAAGTGCTCAATGCTGTAAAGCAGAGCATGTTAGGCGTACCTCTGTTTTGGTGTATATATATATATATATATATTATATATATACATATACATATATGTAAGGATATAATCCTACAGGAAAGAACACGATGGCCACAGTGTGAAATACAATGTGAAACACAGTGGAAACATTTGTGAACAAAGTGTCAAATCTCTTCGCATTGTTAATTAAATTCGAGCTTTTTAACGTTGTGAAGACATTGTGAATCATCAATTCACACTGTGAAACAGAAGACTACTATGTGAACACACTGTGAAAAGTCACTCCACAGTGTGAAATCATCTTCACACTGTTAAAATCTAGTGTTTTCACTAAGCCGACTATGGGAACACATTGTGAACACTTTCTGGAACATTATGTCCTTCCCAAAAGTGCGGGTACGGCTCATTTTCTACAAGATGTACCTCGTTACATCCCGACCCCCGATGAATTCGCGCAAGTGGAACACACCTACAAAAGTACAATGTAAAACCTGTGTTCTGCTTTGATACATAGTAATTGATGATGCAGTAATCAAGGGTGATTTAATTCGCTCGCTGTTTTCGTTCGGGATCAAAACCTTTCCACGTTATATCAGCACAAATTCTTCTTTGTTTTCCTTTGTTCCATTGCCCAAAATTTACTGCGGAATACGGGACAAGATATTCTAATGTAACATATTTTCCGGGCAGTATAAAGATTGGCTTCCATTAATATATACTTATATTGCCGCGTTACTTTGTTATGACTGAAAAAATTACACCTCCACGTGCATATCATACCATGATGCCATGGGGTGAAAAAGAAGCAGGTGTTGGTTGTGTGACGTTATTTTTCGAGAGAGAAAAAGCAATGAAATACTTAATTTTCTAATCTATTTTTTTACGCATTTTATTTATCAAAATCGTACCCGTACATCTCTTTCTTCCCGCCTGAACATACCAACAGACACTCGTGTATTAACAGACATTGTCAGGTCCACTGGCTTGGGACTTTGAAATGACATGTCATTCATTTTGCTCCCTTAACAATGTCAAATCAAGAATCACCTGTTAGTGATCGTTTTATTGCATACAACTTAACTATGACAACATATAAAAGTGTTTATTATAAAGTATGTGTTATTTTCTTTTGTTACTCTTGCTGTATACGCAATGAAACTATACACAATGATGTTCTTCATTCTCCTCCCCTGTTCTGCATGTCTGTTAAGTACCATGTGTCTCTTTGGTATTTTCAATTTATAGGACAAGTTCACATTCCTAGACATGTGGATTGAGTGAATGCAGCAACATAAGTAGAACACGTCAGTGAAAGTTTGAGGAAAATCGGACAATCCGTTCAAAAGTTATTAAATTTTTAAGTTTCTGTTCAGTCATGGCTGCATGAGAAAACTACTATATGTGTTATTGTGATGTCACATGTGTACAATGATATAAAGAAAGTATAAAGAAAATTAAACATATTTTCACTTTTTAACAAAAGGTCACTCCACTTCTCTCTTTTAGAAGGCAGAGGGAATAATATTACCCTTAACATATGTCAGTAACAAGTTGAAGAAATGTGCACTTTATCTAAAAAGTAAAGTTTTATGAAATTCTCTTTTTATTTACCTCATTATCGTTGTATGCATCTGACATCATACACTGTAGAAGTCTTCTCATCCAGCAGTGATTGCGCAGACACTTACAAAAATTGATAACTTCTGAAGAGATGGCCGGATTTTCCCCAAACTTTTGCTGATGTGTTCTACTAATATTGTTGCATCCACTCAACCCACATGTCTATGAAGGTGATCTTGTCCTTTAAATGAATTTATTGGGAATTTTCTAATATTTATTACAAATGAAAGACAGTCATTTCTTGTTATTTTCAAGACAATAAAACATACAGTGATACTTCCGAACATGTACATGTACAGATTGAAGAAAAGAATAAGAGAACATATCAATTGGGAACCACTCGGGATAAAGTGAATAAAATGATCTGACTGAATTGTGACGCATGTATTGGGAGTGCGAATTCAGAAGACTGTCGTCAAATAAGCTATGTATGTTATTGCTATGTATGTTCACATTATTATGTTCACAAGTTAGCACGTTCACAAGTTATTGCTATGTATATTCACGTTAATGTCCATGATTATGCATGCCTCTGCCTTCGTCTCTGTCTTTATCTCACAAGTCTGTTCTTGTCCATGTATCTATCTCTATTATGTATCTCCAGTCGTTATAACTTCGTATAATCTTATTTGCCTCCGCCAAGTATAGGTTATTTTAAACTTGCCAATGTTCAAAGTTGACTGTTTGTGCGTTTGTTTCTCTGTTTGCCTGCTTGCAAAATAAATCAAAAAGTTATGAATGAATTTGAATGAAATAGGAAGAGTTTATAATGACACAGTAATAGGACCAGAAGATTAGATCTGGGTATAGGATCCGGATCAACGTTTGGATCCAAGATTTTTTTTTTAACTTCTTTTATTTTTTTCTTTTCTTTTATTTATTTATTTATTTATTTATTTGTTTTTTTATTCATTTATTTATTTTTTTTTTTTTATCATTATTATTATTTTTTTTGGGGGGGGGGGGGATTCTGTTATCATTCGTAGGAGCATCATGAACGTTAGATGGCGCGCTAGCTTTTGCGACCCTCATAGTCATTGCTGTAACGGTAACGGCGGATGCAGGGACGGTTGGCCGCGGAAGGGAGGGTATGATTTTTATAGTCACACATCTGACACTGTAATGTAGATGATATGGATGTAAGAAAACATAGGGTGGAAACGACCTGCTTGGCGGAGATCGGCGCTCTCCGAGTGTTTGTTTCGGTGTTTATTTATTTTTTTTTAATGCTAAGGACATACACGCTATGAATTGTTTGTTTGTTTTCATTTCTTAATTTCAAAAATGTGTTTACTTCTTGAGATGTGCCATCAGTATGCATGTTTAAAGATTATGGCATTTATTGTACTTATATGTATTGTTTGCTAGAAAATAAATCATGGAACTCAAGTGTCTTTATCAATACCACTACTATACTACTACTACTTCTACTACTACTACTACTACACCACTACTATTACTACTACTACTACTACACTACAACAACAACAACAACTACTACTACTATTACTACTACTATTACACTACTACAACAACAACAACTACTACTACTACTACTACTACACTACTACTACTACTACTACCACTACTATTACTACTACTACTACTACTACTACTACTACTACTACTACTACTACTACTACTACATGCACTATACTACTACAAATGTATTATGATCAGCGTGTAAAGATTGTAGTAAATGACTTGAACTTTTGCTTTACGCACTGTAATCTATCTGAAAAGTAAAAGAGAACGCGGTTAAGATTTGTATTAATGTTCAAACTCCAGATGAGAAAATACAATGTAGAGGAACACAAAACAATTCATTTGTAACATTTGTAGATATTTCTGAAGTGAATTAGAATGCAAAATCTCAATTAATCGTGTTTATAATGAAAATTATTGTATAGGAAAATGAACTGTTTGTTATGCTGTATATACTTTGTGAAACACGCAGAAATAAATCAAAATCAATCAAATCAAAAGCACAAAGTCTGTCAATCTACACAATCTATAACCAAAAGAATAATGTTAATGCAAATAGATACTCTTTCATGGAGGAAGTATAGGTCACTTGCTTCGTAGATGTGATAAAAATAGAACTTGTTCGAGGATACTTCCCCTTGGGAAATTGTGTCGCTCCTTACTTTCATGTGTAATACGAAAGCATGATTTTATAAATACCTTATTGTTCGTGTGGAACAGAAAATGGATTTGTGCATGCATGTTTTCATGAGAAGATGGATCTTTGTGTGTGTGTGTGTGTGAGCGTGTGTGTGTGTGTGTGTGTGTGTGTGTGTGTGTCATGATTGTGTGCGATTTCAGAGCGCGGGATTTCGGCAACCGCCAAATTTTTATACATGAAGTGTATTTAAAACAGGCATTAGAGAGATGAAATTAAAATCAGAAAATATTGCAATAAAGAATCTTATACCGTGTGTTGCCGTTTATATTTGAGTTGTAATGCTGCAAGGTGTGATTTACTCACCACAAAAATACATGGATTGAAAAATTAAAAACGACATGATATTATAATACTATAGTGTAGTAATGATGATGATGATGACGACGACGACGACGATGATGATGATGATGATAATAATAATAATAATAATAATAATAATAATAATAATAATAATAATAATGATAATGACAAAAATAACAGTTATGATAATGATAATATAGAGCTTTGTATGGGCGTTTAGGCGCATTGGTACAGAACCGTAAAGTTGAAAATTAAAGTACAGAAATTGAGACGAACATTCAGATTACTTAAAATCACTTAAGTTCAATCTTTCTATACTTGTCTTTGGAAGCCTACTTCTGTGTGCTGCTAGTTTTTGTTTTGACTGCAATGGTTAGATATGCATGGTTATGGGTTGATGATATATATATATATATATATATATATATATGAAGAGTTTGTTCGCAAAAACCGATAAGTCCATATTTGCCAAATGGAGATATTTGCTATTAAAGGTCAAGAAAAATAAAGAGAATAATAAGAAAATTGTTGCTTCTTTTGACTATAACTTCAAAAATGTACCTTTATATGTAGTGACAAATATATCATTTGAAAGGTATTTTGTACTTTATGACAGATACCGTACTTCAAAATCTTCAAAAATGGACTTATCGGTTTTTGCAAAGAAACCCTTCATATATATCTTGGATGCAGTGGATGCAAGGTAAGGATAGCCGTTGGGGATGATTAGCGTACAGGATATTATGATGATGCCTGGAAATCGCCACTAATATATCATTCTCATAAAGTCTTTCCATGATACTATTTTTAAATTCATATTTTATACTACAAATGGGAGACTTAAATCGTTGTCAAGTTTACACCGAACTATTTCCGGAACCCTTTCGATCAAGTGGGCTCATCATGTTATATCAATTATGTCATTACGTAATTATGAACGCAATTTGCAAGTCGTCAACAGCGCGTGGAAGACCCTCGTTGGCAAACGAGCGATTATTGCTTTGGGCATGTAGCATTATGCGATACAACCTTGTCATGTTTGAACTTCAGCGAGGATTTATCATTTGTAAATTGAATTATCCTTGGCAGAGGTAGCTGAACAAATCCGTCATTCTATATCTGGCGATGAAACAAATATTGATGAGCTTGACGCATTAGTGACATTTTGAAACTCTTTGTCATCTATTCTGCTATTCTGTCTTTCGACTTCTCTCTACATTGATGGCAGTCACTATAGCAAAATTGCAAAGTTTCCAGAACAACAAATTTGTCAGGTAGTGCATATTGCTACGACTTCTCTTTTCCACTGCTTTAGTGATTGTCCGCACGAATTTCTGATTTTATATCTGTACGTCTATCATCATGAAGGTTAAGAATGCTAGGGGCCAATTGTGACTTATCCGCATACATTTCATCATAGCCCCCATTTTCTCGAGGCCAGAAGTAATAATAATAATAATGATAATAGTGAGACTCTTATAAAGCATACATTTCTACCTAAAAAAGTAGACCGCGTACATAGTGTACAATAGAATGTCTTCGCATCATTCAGTCCCCCTACACATGAACCACACGTAGCTGCCTTTGTCTGCTGCTGAGTCAGGGGAGAAAGGGGGGGGGGGGGAGGGGGAGATGAAGTTTATCACGATGTTATCATGTACACCTGGCACAAAGCAGCCTAGACTCCGCGACTTTTACACGCCTCGCTTGAACATTTCCAACGCGATCAATTCTACATGACCCCAGCAATCGAACGTGACACTAGTCTGTTGTCATGGTAACTACCCACGCAGCGATAAGGCATTTATTCCTCTGTCATGGCGTGTATCCATATCGGGTGACAGTGTGAGCGAAATCAAAGCCTTCATCTATAGGCGGTTTTCGACTTGTTTTCTTTGACAAGTCCCTTTCCTCGCTCTGCATTACATTCTCGTCCATTGCCGATTGGATGTTGCATGTCATCCGATGTTTGATTAACCAGCTGCAGGATTTGTTTTGGTTATTTTTCTTGCTCCTTGAGAGATCCCAGGAGGAACTCGTGCGAAACGGAAACAATTTCCCCTTACCCGATTTCGTGTCATGAAATTGCTTGGCTGTTGGTGTTTTTTCGTCCAAGTCACAATGTGAGGTAAGTGACAGTGCATGTTTGAATACATACCTATGCACCAAGGGAGGGGAATTTCAAACATCTTGCTTCACGGGAAGCGCTATCGACCAGGATCCTTCCCTATCTAAGAAGCTCTTCAGTTCACTCCATAATAAAGTAATGATATATTTTAAGCGGATGTGTGTGTGTGTGTGTGCGTGCGTGTGTGTGTGTGTGTGTGTGTGTGTGTGTGTGTGTGTGTGTGTGTATGTGTACATTTACAGGGCTGGATATTAACGGTGACCCGGGGCCACTGAAATTAAAGGAATGGTAAAGTTCTGGATGAGATGGGCTTCGGGTTTCCAACCTTTTATTGTTGTTTATCCCTGCCATTCTAAAACCGATTTTCATCAAATAAACTTTCAGTTCCTCTTAGAATTGTATGCTCTGTAACCAAGCGCCGGAACACTTCTGTTTTTTTGTTTTGTTTTTTTTTTTTTGTTGTTGTTGTTGTTGTTTTTTTTTTTGGGGGGGGGGCAAAATCTCAACGGGGGCACATTTATATGACGATGTGAGATCCTCGGCGCGGGAGCGAAGCGAGCGAGGGGGGGGGGGGGTGGAAAGGGGGATACCCCCACCACACCCCACTGTAGGGAGCTTTTGTAGAACAGGGTATAAAAGTCGCGTTTATACACCATTTAAAAGCAAATTTCTAAGGAATTAAACATAGTGAAAAATAATCAGTGCGAAGGGCTATGATTATTACATACGGGAGTACATAATAATGTGATGGTGTGAGATCCTCGGCGAGGGAGTGAAGCAACCGAGCGGATGGAGGGTGTGGGAGGGGGGATACCCCCTCCCACGGTAGGGACTTTTTGTAAAAAACAGAGTATAAAAGTCGCGTTCATAGAGCATTTAAAGCAAATTTCTAGGGAATTAACATATTGAAAAAATCAGTTGGAAGGACTATAATCATAACATTCGGGAGTACATTAATAATGTGATGGTGCGAGATCCTCGGCGAGGGAGCGAAGGGACCGAGTGGGGGGAGGGTGTGGGAGGAGGACACCCCCTCCCACGGTAGGGACTTTTTGTAAAAACAGAGTATAAAAGTCGCGTTTATAGAACATTTAAAAGCAAATTTCTAGGGAATTAACGTATTGAAAAAAAAAAAATCAGTTGGAAGGACTATGATCTTAACATACGGGGGTATATTATGAGACGGTGTGAGATCCTCGTCGAGGGAGCGAAGCGACCGAGCGGGGGAGGGTGTGAGAGGGGGATTTCATAGAGTATTTTAAATTAAATTTTTGAGAAATTAAGCATAGTAAAAGAAATCACTGCGGAGGACTGTGATAGTAACTTATGAAAACTTTTCATTTTACTACAAGTGCGGGCAGAACGAGCGAGCCACTTTCACTTTGCAATTTATCTGAAATGTACTCATTAAAAGCTTAAACGTGATCGCATCGTTCGAACAATAAAAAAAAATCTTATACTGCTAGAAAGCAAAGAAGAAAATGAAAAATGTAAGGTTTACTAAACGTATGTTTCAGCGGGCACACTCGAGGACACGAGGCTACCATCTATACACTAAATTTACTCATAAGTTACTATTAGTGTATAGATACAATAATGCATGATGTTAGTGTATTATAATTTTCGCCTTTTCCCCTTTATTGTTCATTTTGGTCTTTAAATCAGTGATTAATTATTTGTTACAGGGGGCACTTGGGGGGGGGGGCAAAAACTCGATTTGCCCCCAACATTTTTTTTTTTTTTTTTTTTTTGGGGGGGGGGGGGGGGCAAGTGCCACCCCTGCCCCCCCCCCCCCACCGCTTCCGGCGCCCTTGTTTGTAACATCTTCATAGAGAGGTTTCTGAGTATCTCGCAAGGCTGAATCATCACTTTAACCAATACTACACCATCACTTTAATGTCAGGTCACTAAACTTTCAAAGAGCATATAAATATTTTGCCCTGATCGGGCAACTAAGATTCAAAATAGACATGCTACGTTTTCTATTATCAATTTTAGTACCACTACATTTCATTTTCGGACCGCCAACGTTTCAAATTCGATGATTTTAGTGGCCCGGTAAACGGGCCACCAGAGAAAAAAAAAGTAAGTATCGAGCCTAATGAATGTATGCGTATGTTCGTGTGTATTTGTGTGTGTGTGTGTGTGTGTGTGTGTGTGTGTGTGTGTGTGTGTGTGTGTGTGTGTGTGTGTTAATACCCTAAAAGAAACTGACCAGATACTCAGTGTCGAGCTTCTTTGCTCCATGTCGATTGTAAAACACGTGGTATATCTATAATTATAGTGAGCTGAGGATTCAGGAGGTTAATTAGGGGTCGGGAGAGGCCATTCCGGCGGTCAGTCCTCGTGTGACGAAGTAACTTGGTATTAGCGGTTTCCTGCGACACCGAGTGGCAAATGATCCAGATGAATGCGATTCATTTCTGCTCTATCCTCTTCTTCGACTCTAATCTTAGATTGAATTCATATCTAGCGCTACGAATAAACGTAGTCGTTCGATCATACCTTAATACTGTGCAACGATCCAGATGGTCCTTGCAATTGGTGTGCGTGTGTATTATGACGTGACGGGTAATGTGTATTATGTAAATGAGGTCTATACTATTATTATGATAATTTTCACGTTATCATCAGCATGCTCAAATATGCTGTTAGATCACATTGTCTTTTTTCTTTTGATTCATATTTTGGTCTTATCTGCGTGATATTTCATGATCCGCTGTCATGTCCCTAAGACTTTGGTGTTAGAACATACAACACTGATAGATTAACATATCTATGAAAACCACCTTTTCCTTTCTCTTTCTTTCTCTATCTCTTTGTCATCTTTATCTCTTTCTCTCGTCAACAACAAAAAGCAGCAACAACAACAACAACAACACATAATTCACCTGTCTGTTCTGAACATCCGCTTGGAAACTTTGAATGCTATTTCAGCGATGAGGCTGCCTATTCGGATGGAACAATACGAAGCCAACAAAATTTGAACTCCTGACGTGCGTGTCCTTCATGCAACATTATTTCTCTATTGTTTTTAATCCCGCCCTGCGTCATTGCGTAATAATCATTTCTTTCAGAAAGAATTTTCCAGACGTACTGAGGACGTCGAGAGAACGGTTCTTCTCTCAGAGGATTATAGAAACCTGACGAAGACAATTAAACGCCGTGAGGACCTTAGACTATTTCACCGCATGTGTCAGTGACTTTTGAAAGTCTCCTGTAGTTTAATACACAGTCTAGTCTGTTCATTCATTCGATGTACACTATCAACAACAACACATGCTATTTGACGTGCATCCGTGCAACTGTACGTAAACCGGATTTCATCTCGCGTAATGTAAATGTCTGTTTGTGAATCTTGGGAATGAAGTTCAACCTGTAATACACTGTAGTATATCATAACATACGTGGATTGAGTGAATGCAGAAATATTAGTAGAGCACATCAGTGATGTTTGAATAAAATTCCCCCATTCAGTACCTCAATTTCGGAATCGCCTCCGCAGGATAAACTACAACAATATCAATAATAAAGTTATTTGTCTGTATAATATGACTAGATAGTTATTTTTTTTTTCACTGAATGAAGAAAAATTTCTTCCACTTGTTACTAACATATAAATCCTCTGTTGAAGGTAACGTTATTCTGATAGCGGTGAGACAAGTGCTTTTTCATTGCATCGCACCCACGGGAAAATGTATGCACATACAAGGTGTATTCTTGGAAAATGTATCACGTAGATCGAGAATATGTACCAGAATAAACGACTCCACGGGAAATTATTACACTAATCATATTGTGTCGAAATTCCTTGGTATCACCTTATGAACGTCAGTTGGTATAGATTGCATGAATTTGCGGATGAAATTACTGATTCGCATGGCAAGGTTTGAGGCAATTCAAATTCTCGATGAGAAAAAAACAAAGAAACAAGCGAACTAACTGGACAGTGAGTGGGGGCATGCCGGGGTACGCAGGGGGGGGGGGGGCAATCTAATGGAGGAACGTTTTTACAAAACCAAAGTAAAAACCCTCCCCCTTCATTCTAGAGTATTTTTTTGAGGATTATCAAAGGAAAACAAACAAACAAACAAACGAATATTTGTGTGTGCTTGCGTGCACAACTATACCATACAAGCGTTTGAAAAATGTGTAAAGTGTGAAACAGAGCAATGCTTGCAATTTTTCCATTCAATGATATAACACTGGTACAATACCCAGGCCCCTCAAGGCCTTCATACGTGCTGAATGTAGGCGCGAAGCTCAACACAATTATAGCAACACTTTACAGGGTTTATGCGTTCCGAAGTACCTCGGATTTTACCCCCTTACCACCTTCGTACTATACATGCCCGCTGAGGCGTTCTACGGCAATAAAGGTAGCACGCGCGACCGAGTAGCTTGATAACCTGATAGCAAGACGTCGTGCTTGCGCGTCACTTTCCGCCAGTGCGGCAGATCGGATTTGAGAAATGCAAGTACGTGTTGGAAGCGCTGTCGCCATCAGCACTAGAAATACGCCAGTTGTCGTCTGTTCACGATCATGTCACTAGCTAGCTGTACGCAATGCAATGTATTCCTCGCGCTCGTTGTAATGTCATCGGTATGATAACAAAAATTAGGATCCGTCGCACATAGTTAGATGACTTGATGGCTTTAAGGCTCTGGAAATAAGAGGAGAGTCAATCGACATTTTGAGCAGCGAGACAGTGCTTGAATGTTTTATTCCGCAGCGCGACGCGTCGCTAACCATCGTCCGGCCCAGACCCCGGGGCGGTCTGATGATGAGCATGGACCTCCATTAACTCCACATGCAGTGAGGCAGCAGCAGGAGAACTGTCCAAACAATTAGCAAAATCATTCATCAATGCTCCAGCGAGAGGATCCATTAAGTGTAAAAACAACGGAGATTTCCGTCGAAAGTTTCGTGGAGGATGCATGTAGAGGCAATTTTTCGCCACGAGAGCTGAATGCGGTTTTGTCCGCGCCATCTTCTGACTGATGTGCTCCGCAGAGGCTTATTTTCGTATCTCCGGTCGCTCGCTATCTAAGGATGATAAGAAAATGCTCCTGGGTATGCATATCTCCTGACTACTAAATCAACATCCGAGAGTCGGTTCTGTAAATATCCCACGAGGCTGGCAAAGGGGTCTACACAGCCTGACATTGGCACCTCAGTGGATGCTGAATACAAGTAATTAGTACTTGTAGTCGTGTAACTAAATTGTACGGGGTAAGTAATATCAAGTTGCAACGTCATGTAATAATCATACGATGTGCTTTTATCAGTGTGATACTGATTCATTGCTGACTTTAGATGTGATCTGTGTTTACCAAGTGGAAGAAATTAATCTTCGCATATCATTAATGTTATGTATTGAAGATGACCAGAATATTATCTTCTACGATGTATGCTCTAAACAACAAAACGTTTATTGATGTTCAACAGATATGCATAAAAAGTGACAAGTCACCAGAAAACTCTGACCTTTCCAATACCTGTTAGGGTCGAATATCGTTCTGCATAACGTCACCAAGGCGTCCTTAGAGTGTTCGTTCTGGGAGGGCACCTCCCTGCCTGGTTCGTTTTACCCAGCAAACTTCAAACCTGTGACGCCAACTGGCTGCCGATGGAGAGTCATTGCGTCATATTCTCCCATTTCCGCGAATGGTCACAACGGACTAATTTTGCCAGAAACGAGATTTGCCCATCTTTATTCTACCATTTTCACAAGTTTATAGCTAAAGAACGAGGATATGCAATTTCTACGATATACCTCACAACATCGGACCCTAGCTGTTCCACACACATTATGCATTTAAAAGCGAAGAAGTCAGTCATGTAAACAAAGGACAAGCCCGAGACACTCCGTCCATTCAGCACGCTGATTCAGAGTAGAAGATGATGATGGTGGTGATGAAGAAGAAGAAGAAGAAGGAATATGAGGAGGAGGAGAAAACGAAGAAGAAGAAAACTTAACAGATAAACCAGTAATCACCAATCGTTTCATAATTCTTTGTCGCTAGCTTTAGTCATCGCCCCTTGGCCATTTCAAAGAATGAGTGCATTGTGCCAGAATGATTAAACTCCACAGGCAAGAAACTCGCAGCATTTGTTACACAGAAGTTTTACAACAGTCGACAGTAATCAAGAGAATTGGTCGATGGCACCTGACTTGTAGGTGTTGTACTAGTCTAAGACATCAATATTATTATTATGGCGGAATCGCATAGGTACAGAACAAACAGTATGTCATAATATTCTTGGCTAGTGGGAAGTAAACATTCGACAGGTGTTGAAATACTCCTTAACACCACGCATGCTTTAACCCTTTGATTCTACATGGATGACAGGGGGGATATTGGTGTTTGCGGGAGAAAACCAACAGTGTAAACCGATGGTCAGTCCCACCTAGGAAAGTCTACCCTGGTCAGTTTGAAAGTTATGCAATAAGCCCACTCGTCTGGAGACCTCTATCGTTTCTTGATCAGTAGGTTAGTCGCTGTCCTGGGGAAATCCCTGTTACAAATGGCTTGATGTTGTGCCAAGTTCACATGCACAAACCTCTGCCAAGATGACGAGTCTTTCGCAGTATAAGAAGTACATGAACTGTTAGTCATTGTGTCAACGCCTAACTCATCCCCTGGCGAAGTAGAGATGTTGCTCCCCTCCTCCCCTCCCCTCCCCCTCCTTCCATCCCCTCCTTCCATCCCCCTTCCCCGCCCTCGAATTTCACGCTTGGCACATGATGACGCAAAGAGTGAAGTGTACCTTCGCTTTGCAAAAATCATGCTCTAGCATGTAACCACCCCACCCCTCCCCCTCCAATCTCTCCAACATAAACATACCGTGCTACCAGCGTGAGACATGCATTCCGAGGGAAGCTATGTTCTCTATTCTGCCATCCAAGGACTCCAATTCACACTAAACGGCGAAACGTTTGTTAGATCTCTTTGTGATTCTATAGCACGTAATGCTAGGGGGCATCGTATTGATTTCCCTATACCACTATTTGTCACGCCATAAAATAGAGAGTTCCTTCGCCTTTACACACCTCGGTTCCACTTATCGGTTTTATTGTCCCGAAAGCGTGTTGACGTAAATGAGGATGTTCACTTATCTAAAGGATTTAATTCTCAGAGGTATTTAATGTATAGTGCTATAACAGCAGATGCAGATAAATCTAAACATTACTGGCATATCGAGACCTCTCATTTATCACACACAAACGCACGCACACACACACACACACACACACACACGTTATCTGCGTTATCTGACACAGTGGAAATACCCCTTATAGAGAAGAAAACGGAGAGGGTTGTTTATTTTGGTGGAATAGACCTTTATCAAATAACAGCAATTTGCTCGTTTATTTTTGTCGTAGCCAGGTAGCATGAAGATCAATATGATTATTTACGATCACAAATGACGGGTTAATGTCTCCTCTAGAGAAAAAAAAAAATCAATAATGCCATGTACCGTGTATCCGTCATTTCTGTTGTAAACGTCATTCGCAGACATTTCTTGTTGTTTTGATGTTGGGTGTGTGTTTGTTTGGTTGGCTTTTTTTTTTCGGTTTTAGTTTTTGTTTTTGTTCTCTATGTGAAAAAGTATAAACGCTACCCCATGATCTGCCCCGTATCGCTAGGCGGATCTTTTCTTTCGAAAACGGATGTCGTGTCTCGTAAAGTTATGAGGGGGAAAAAAATCAGAAAGTAGGTTAGCTGCTCCACCTGGAGGACGTTGACGTTCTCTCGATTGTTGCTGTATCTGTGTTACCAGAAGTCATCCGTATTACCCGGTCGCTCCCTAGAGGTGTCACATCCACAGATAACTCGATTTCCAGGGTGCATCATTATTGGGAGAGAGAGGAAAAAGACGGCCAATGCGAAAAAATGCTCGTGCTCATGTTTGCTTCAGACCTGACCTTTTGCTGTATGTTTTTTTTGGGGATTTTTCTTTTATATACCCGCGAGCTGAAATGCCAATTTCATGCATTCATATCCGTAATGATAATGTATAAAGAAGGCAGAATATTTGTATAGCGAATCCGTGTAGTTGCTCCCGGCGTGAAATCACGAATATTCAGAATTCTCGCTTCGCTGCCTGCTATGCACGTTTAGCAGCGCAGTGGAATTTATATCACTTGTTCTCGGTAATGTGAAAGTCTGAAGGTGCATTTTCTTTTCTTTCTTTTTTTCAGACGAGATCGTTTTTAGATTTAATGGAAAAGCACTCTCGATGCGTCGGAAAAGTGATACAAAGCCATTTTTACCCTCCTCGTCATGCTGCATAATGCTATCTACTCTCTCTCCAAGCTCCCCCCCCCCCCCCCGACTGTCTTGATGAAGCCTTATACCCTGCCACAGACATTCTCTGGATGCATGACTTAGAAAACCAGAGAATACTGTATGGATATCACTGCATATACAGTTCTATACTAACTCTTTGATTGGACATGCATTTCGAAACCGATCCTGATGGGTTTCCTTCTCCTACACTGTAAAAACATGGGTGTTAGATTTAACACCACGGGTGTTAAATCTAACACCGATCAAACTTCAATAAAGGACCACACCCACAGGTGATAAAAATGCACTGTGATGGTGTTGAAAAGTGTTCACCTGGCACTTCGTGGTGTTAATTTGACACTGTACCAGGTGTTATTTTGACACTGTACTGGTGTTAATTAAAAAATGACACCACATGGTGTTGATTTGATACGTGTTGGTGTTAATATCAATGGTTTAACACCCGTCCAGCTTCAATAAGGGACCACACCAGCTGGTGTTACTTTGGTGTAAAATTATTTTCACATTTTTTCAAAAATCTAGTATTTTAGTGTAAAATTCTTGATCGTCTTGTTTAAATTAAAAATCAACAAGAAGTGCAGTTACTAAGAAACTCTTCAAAAAACAGTTTAAAATTTGGAAATGACACCCGGGGGTGTTAATTTAACACCATAAATGAGCACCGAAAATTTAACACCAGCTCGGTGTTCACTGTTTAACACCGGACTTTTTGCAGTGTATAAAATTAATGTAATACAATCATGCTTTCTCTTCCTCTCCTCCCCCCCCCCCCCTTCTCTCTGTTTTCTCTCTATCAACCTCCTTACGTACATACACGGTCCATGCATGTTTCCTCTCTTTTGTTGAAGCGATAACTTCCTTGTTTCAGATGGGTATAAATCATATATGATACATGCATACATCATACACACATCCATAATACACAGTCTGTGCACGTACAGTATGCATGGACCATAATGAATACAGTATGCATGCAACAGAGTTACATACCCACTTACATACAAACGCACCTGCACACGTATAAATTCGCATATATACAATGTTATATTATACTCACGAATGATTATAGGCCAGACATATACAGTAGATTGATAAACACGGTGTATACATCATGCAGTCGTAAAAGTATGTTCGCTGGCAATACTATAATGTACTGTCATACCTTGTATCATGAATGCACATTTTAATGAAAACATACGTTATGTGCACTTTACATTCATAATGCACAGGCAGTCGAGGAAATAGGCAGACATAGAGACAAACAAACATTGTTTTGTCCCTATTCTGTGTATCTCTGTCTTTCCTCGCTGGGATCTAAGTTAAATGTTGTTTATACTCGTCTTGCAAGCTCGCACCTCACGAATACTTTAAGTATTATCTGCTATAGCTTCAGGAAAGATAAGAGAATATTATTTCAAGTAAGAATGAAGATACTCAGGATGGATGTAATTCAGTATTCAATCACAACATTACATTTAATGGTCCTGTCTTTTCACAGAGAGCAAACGTCATGAATCTATCATTTTATTTTCATCAACTTTCATCTTTTACTTCAGAATTTTACCTATTTTAATAGGCTTGTATGCTGATTTCCAAGAATCTTGAAATTTTGGAACCAAATTTTTCATACTAAAACGGGGAGACTGCACAGAAAAAGGCTACGCGTTCACCATGAGGAGGTCCATATTATGGAAGATATTTAGTACGTCTTGTACCTGTTGACTGGTACGCTAATTGCTTACTAAAATGATTGGTCTAACTCCTAGGCATTTATCCAAATGATGCTTAATTTAGATGGCATCTTTAATTCATTCCTAATCACAACCATGATAATGTTGTTGGTTGTGATGTTAACTCCCTTCGTAGTCTACGGGGAATCTCGGGCTAAACCCAGACAGCTAGTCTCGTTTCGTATAATGTACATCTGGTGTGATGCCATCAACTGAAAATAATTTTCCGCACACGAGATGAAAAACAATTAAAATGGTCAATAATGCTGTCTGCACAACAACAAACAAATCTAACAAAGCTGTCACCTCATACACGTGGCAGGCGGGACACAATAAGTGTATAGATCAACAGCTGAATGGATTATTATTGAGTGAAAGGTATGAGATGTTTAATTACGAACACATTGGTGTTGACGAATTATAATTGAGCAGGGAAGGCAAGCAAAATACACAGACAACATGTGTTATACGAAGTATTCGTTATGATACTGCATGGCGTACATAGTAGGCGAGTCTCAATCAATTCCGGTGCCTCCAGGAAAAAAAGAGGGAGAGGGAGAATGAGGAAGGGGGGGGGGGGTAGAGAGGAGAGAGAACGAGATGGAGAGTAAGGGAGTTGATCAGGAGCAGGAAAATCATTATGGAAAGTGGAAAACCTGCTAGGAGGTAATGGTATGCTGATGAAACACACTGTAAACCTCTCCTGCACAACAATGATGTCTGGAATGGTAATTTCCTGTAGTGTGGTTCTTTTTATTTATCATCAAAATTACATTCTCGTTGTAGACTTTTTCGCACTAACTGCAAGTACTCTCCAGAGCGTGGTAGAACACATCCGCAAGGATGTATAATATGGTGTGACATATTGTCAGTATCCATGATAATGGTATAGTCACATAAATCACCGTAAGCGACTAATTGAGTGTCTATTCCTAGAAATCGTTATCACACTTATGGGGGAGACATGATGAACTTGTAGATGTC
Source organism: Diadema setosum (assembly GCF_964275005.1). NCBI lineage: Eukaryota > Metazoa > Echinodermata > Echinoidea > Diadematoida > Diadematidae > Diadema > Diadema setosum. The sequence goes on from NC_092701.1 coordinate 3,976,945, forward strand.
TCCTCCATATGTGATTCATATTTCTAGGAATAGATACCATCTACTCAATATATACACTTATGAATTATATGCATACGAAAGATAAATAGCTATATGAGCGAAATCTGCAATAGCTCAGAAACAATGAAACACAGAAATTGCCTCAAAATACTGTCTAAATAATGTTTATTGTTTATTTATTTATTTATTTATTCAGTTTTCTTTACCCAGGGTAGCCCCATCAGTGGTTTACACACTGTTATCCTAGGGGGCCCTGCAACAGAATAACAAAATATAACAGTTCAACATATACAAAATAACAAATCAAGGACATCCCTTTTTACATCGTAACATCAACACAATATCAATAGAATTCTATATAAACTGATAAATGTATAAATGCAAAATTAATCTTTGGCGATAATAATACACAAGCTCACATTGTTTGAAAAAAATGATACGTTAACATTATACAAGAATATCAAAAAATAGCCGAATTCTTCCTCCAGGTATGCTGCTGTTTGTTTTTGTTTTGTTTTGTTTTTTTGTTTTTTGTTTTTTAAGTTCGCCCGTCCCGTGGGTCAGCGTCAGCGTTAGGCAACTAAAAATAGCTCTTAAAGCGGTTGATAACAATATGTTCTGCATTCTTTTTATCTTTTTTTTTAAACATATTATTGCCCGATAAAACTTTCAGCAGAAATCACTAGGTTTACAAGTAGGCAAGGGGGTACGAACTCGCGCTACAGAGAAGCACCTGTGCAAATACAGACTGCACTTTGTCGCATTTACGTAATTGTGTTGGGCGGGAGTCCGTATTGATGGCAAGAGACCGTGATGACAACATTCCGAACATGGCCTCGATCATCTCATTGAATTAGAGCTGAAATGTGTAGCCACGTGCTGTGCAAGTGCAAGGTGATTCATGCGTGTACGATGAAAACAAGGGAAGAAGGAGAACATGATTGAGGTTCTTTATTACGTGTTTAGAGTGTTGAATGATATTACGTCATTCTTGTGACACATTATGAGCTCCAGGAAGATGATCCAAATATATTATTCAGTTTAATTCAATGTTTATTTCCGAGTCAATATATAGATATAAAAATATATGTGAACGCGAGCAAATTATATACATATAGGATTCAATTTTCAAATCACCCTGTCTCCCCCACTCCCTCTCTCTCTCTTTATTATATATATATATATATATATATATATATATATATATATATATATATATATATATATGTATATATATATATATATATATATATATATATATGTATATAATATATATATATATATATATGTATATATGCTGAGCATGTATAGCCATGATATAGATAACTACTGGCCGATTGGTATAGATTGGTCTAAAATCTCCCTTTTCTGTTTGTTACAAATACAATTTTTTTATCCAAATAAAGATGCAAATCATATACCAAAATATATGATAGGATTCAATTTCTAAATCACCCTCTCTCCCCCACTCCTCTCTCTCCCTCCCACTCTCTCTTTATATATATAATTATACAGTGTATATACATATATATATATATATATATATATATATATATATATACATATATACAAATGTAACGTGAAGCGGGCTTGGCCTTGTACGTGGTGGGTGCTGCATTATCTTTGGATATAGTGATTATATGTGACCGAAGAATGACTTGCAGACGTTGCAGTGATGTTCACAATGGCCTTTATTTCCCAAGCTTTCGCCTGTGTAACCAGCCTTTTTCAAGGGCTTGATGAGACATAAACATAAAAGCAAAATAGCAACCAATTTGCATGCATTTGAACAGAAATAGAAATAATAAGAAGCCAATCAAACGGATTATGTCTCATCAAGCCCTTGAAAAAGGCTGGTTACACAGTCGAAAGCTTGGGAAATAAAGGCCATAGTGAACATCACTGCAACGTCTGCAAGTCATTCTTCCGTCACATACTCCACTTATATATATATATATATATATATATATATATATATATATATATATATATATATATATAGATAGATAGATAGATATATATATGTATTATCTACATACAATTATATATCCATCTATATAGTCATTATGAATAACTATTGGTATAATGGATTGGTCTAAAATCTCCCTTTCTGTTTTAAATACAATCATTTTTTGATCCAAATAAAAATGCAAAAAAAAAGGTTCCTATTACATTTCTTCTTCAATAAATTTTCCGTCGTGTATATATGCTATACAACAGACACAACATGTAACGTCCATAAGTAAATTGTGTGTAATCATTATGTAATTTATGAAAAGATGGTAGTACTTGCTTTAGATATCTGTACCAAGGAATTGATACCTTTTGTCATTGCAAAGCCTCGGCAAGATTTGCAAAGACAAATCCGCCGTAGACTTAAAGGCATTACGACCAACTCTCCTATACTTCCCATGCGCTTTTCCCCTGATGACACTCGGAGTACAGTAGTTTTGTTTTCGTGTTTTTCTTAGAAAACGAAACTTGGCGTCTGATATTAGCAGATATCTGCGTGAGCTCTAAAATGTACCGAAAATAGAATCAATAGAGGCAGTATATCGCCTTTCTACTTTGAAAATATCCATCAAAATTAGGAATAGAAATCATTTTGAATGTGCGTGGAGACATTTGGCAATGAAAAATCCCATACGAATATCGAGAGCAAGCCTTTTTAGTTAGTTCGTGACAATCGCTATCTCTCCTTTCCAGCTGTTTTTTTTTTCTATACCTAATCACGCTAATAATCCTCTCAGCTTTCCCGAAATATGATGGAATTTTACCCCAATGCCGCTTCTGGGAAAAAGATGATATTCTTTTATTACGATGGAAAGGATGATTCGTCTGTGGGGATATATTTTGGACATTTCCAGTTTCAATTTCGCCTTTTCCTGATGTTGCCTTCGATTCTGAGTGTACCAGAATTAAACATCCTGGACATGCTGGAAATTTGCTTGCTGTAGCCTGTGGATTGTACTCGTACGCATGCGCAGTCTAATGATATAAGGCAGGGAAAAAATATAGGTATCTATGCATGATTATATAGACAGTGACCTACAATTATCATATTTATCATGATATTTATTATTTACCATAGTAATCATGTTTTGCCCTTTTTATTATAATGGTAGTCATATTTATATCACTAGATTATATGTTTATATTATCTATTCATAGGCATGTAATTTGCCATGACGTGTTTTCCTCCGTTATTCATTAATAAGTGTTTCACTCTTTGACTTTAGTCCATTTTATATATAAAACAGAAATTATTTGGAAATTGATGATGCAAACAAATCCCCTTTGAAACACGACCCCCAGCTCCTGTATAAATTATTGTGTGTCTTTGTAGTTGTTTTGTTTTGTTTGTTTGTTTATTTGTTTGTTTATTTGTTTGTTTATTTGTTTGTTTGCTTGGCTTTTTTGGGGTGGGGTCAAGAGAGATTGTACTTTTCCACACGGGCCATAACACTATAGCTTTAAGGTTTTATGATGTCAGGAGATTATGATTTATTCCTTTCTAGCGCCGCTTCGCACAAGTCTTCATCAGTCGAGTTGAAGAGAATGACATCAGGGCTTAAAGGTTTTTTTAGCAACGCTTCAAGTTTGAAGATCGGAGCTCCATGTTCTGACATTCATTGTCTCTGATATTGTACTACACTGACTCTTTTGATGTTACTGTCGAAAGTGATAGTTGGATACTGCAAAAACGTAAAAATCGTTGAGTGACCGAATTTACTATACTGAATATTATGTCTAATAAACAAAAATAAAAAAAAATAGCGTTAGGATAAACCCTTTCGGTAAAGGTTTACTGATAAACGGTGAGGTTTGTTCATGGATTTCTTTGCGGTGACAATTGGTAACCCTCTTTATGTTTGAGTGGATCTTCATCAATTTGAGTATCATCAGTCTGCAAAGTTCAGCATTTTCACTTGATGAAATTAAGAAATCGCAGTGTAAGAAAGTGTCTTTAAATTGAAACATGCCGAAAGTGGTACGTGCGTTTCATCATCTCCATGTATAGGCAATCTTCACGAGCGCCTTGTTTAATGGGATGAATTTAAAGTCTAACGATTATGACATACTATAGTTAATTGGAAACGTGCATCAAGGATAATAGCCATCTCGCTTAATTGCGTTGGCATAAAAAAATCGATGACTTCCGTGTTGCATCAAGCTTTCTAGGTCAGCCGCTCGTTTATTTTGTCTTTGACCTTCGGAATGTTGAGTTTTCTCTTTGATGATTTAAAGAGCTCTTCTGCTACAACTCTTGAATCTTTTAGCAATTTTAGGTAATGTAGGTTGTAATTATGGTGAAAGGAATGGGGTAATAATGTTATGGGCACTTGCGCGTTTGTTTGTTGGTTGGTCCGCTTTCAAGGTGAGATTTGCAAACAAGAATAATTTCTCAAAGTGATGGTTAGTTTTAGTTTAGATGGGGGATTCAGATTTTAACTTATTGCGAGATCAGTAGAAACCGCTGCGATGAAATACTCAAGAGCATATAATTCTAAGAGGATTTCGAAGTTTATTTGATGAAAATCGGTTTTGAAATGACTGAGATATCCGAAAAAAAGTAAAACAAAGTGGTGTTAATGAAAGATTGGGTCCCACCTTTTATTAAAACCTCTGTTTTTGGATGTTTCAGCCATTTCAAAACCAATTTTCATCAAATAAACTTGAATTCATTTCAGAGCTGTTAGAAAGGTATTATTGCAAGAAATGAAAACACACACACAGGTCGTGTTAGGTAGCAAGTAAGTATCCGGGCAATATTTTCAAGGGAGATGTGCAAGACAAAAATGCACTATAAGAACAGCAATTTGTAAAGTCGGAACGCTCAATGATGTTGAATACGAGCAACACCATAGTTGGATTGTTCCGGATCAGTGTACGCATCAGTTCCGGAGCAGCTTTTACTAGGAAAATCTCCGTCACGCCACAATTTTCAAGCGAAAGAGCTTTTAAACATTTTGCCCAAACTTTGACAACAAGCTAGAATTTAGATGTTAAATACCTTGAATTGTTTCTTAACTAGGGCTTACAGTGCAGTTGAATTTAGCTCTCCTTCAAAAGCGTACTATTTCTCTTTCCACTTTGGCATGAAATTATATTTTAGTGTTTTTTCCTGCATTGTATTTCATTGTTTCAACACAGCGAGTGATGCATACGATGATAACAACAACAACTACTACTGCAGAAAGCAATGGAACATTGATTTGACGTTGGCTACTTCATCGAAGAATTACGATTGATTAAGATAGTGAATTTCACTTTACATGGTCTTTGTTTGTTTGTCTGTATGTTTGTTTGTTTTTCTACGTTCTGGAAAAAAAAACAGTTGTTGATAAAAATCCAAAGATGAGTAAATAAACAGGGAATAACATCCTTTACCAGAAAACACATCCATACACTTACCCGATGAGAAGTGTCAATGGAGCAACCTACCGTAAACAATCATGGCATCTTTGTCATCGTACAAAGGTCGGGGACCAACCGGGTTGTTGCTATTGTGTTTAGTTAGTGACCTGAAAGGTGCACGGGAAGGAGCACCACAAGACTTTTGACAAGGCTTCGTGTCTGTGATTCGTATGGATATCTGACACGTCAGAGCGGCTTGAGCGAGACTAATCATGTTGCGAGGTGTCTTAAAATGTCATGAAAATCAAAATCACAGCAACAACAACAAACATATGCTCAATTTTGAATGAGAGACGCCATTCGTTATCCTCGTCAGCCTAGCCTTTTCTTCTCCCTTTTGGAAGAATCCTGTCTTGAATTCCTTGCGCAGTGTGAGAAATGACCATAAGGCCAGGGCACCCCGCGAAGTTTCACTTCAGATTCTGCCCCTTTCTCTTATTGTTCTTTCTTAAAGCGTTATAGTTTGGACTTTACTGCATCGATTTAAGGTGCTAAGTCTCATCGAGTTCAGGCACTGATGCGTGTGCGTTTGAAGATCATTCTTCTTAAAGACAGCAGTGACCCAATTCTGTATACTCCAAGCATTGTCTGTTATGGTTATTGACAGTTAAGGAAAAAGGCATCTGACTTTGAGATGAACTTTAAGCTGGCACTACTGCTGTCGTACAAAGAGTTATTGATGGGGACAGACTGTAGAACCGACCGCGATCACTCTAATTTTCCTCCACTTCTTTCAAGTTCCTCGGTACAGTCGCTTCCTTATAGCATGGACGTAGGTCCATGCTTATAGTGCTTACACAAAGCCACATTTCAACCTTTTGTTATTTCATTCTTCCAGGCTGCTTTGCGTTAAATTCATCTGAAATAGCATGATGCAGACACATGACTAGCCTATGGTATGACAGGGATTTCCCTTTTTTATGAGCATTCAGTGCGTGTTTCTTGCTTTCCTCTTTCCCTATATAAGGTATGCCCCTCTCTCCCTCTCCTGTCACGTAGATATGGGCGTGGGAGATGATACGAAACGTATATATCTACCTACCAACACTTATATGATCGTGTGTAACTTCTTGGGGCATTGACCGCTAGGCTGACGTACCTCCTTCAGAAGGGAATTCGGGGATGATGCCTGGCTACGCATTTCGCTCATGAGACTCAGTCACGTGGTATATGGCTTATGGGTACGTACGGCACTTGGGCACATCGCTCTGCGAGATGAACATCTGATTGATGTTCGAAATTAAAACAAACATTTGCGTTTCCCTTCCAACATTTCCACACTTCACGAAGCCTTGTCAGGGGATTGCGCCCCCGTCTCGATCTAACTGCCTCTCTCTGTCTCTTTCTGTCCTTCTCTCTCCAACGTTGTCTTTCTTTCAACACCTCTTCCTCCATGAGTCACAAGAGTTGGGACGTCGCCCTATCCTCTCCTTATCTACTTAGCAACGTGAAAGTTGTTACCATGGCAACAGAGTATCATCTGAGCGTTGTTGATCTTCCAAATCTAGGCTGACGTACATACTGCATGGTCTTCCTCTCTTAGCATCATCACTGTCGAGCGATGTTCGGTACATTATAGCTCTAAGCATGATAGGATGGAGCTAGATGCTGCTAAGACCAGCAATAATCAAGGAGTGAGTGTGTGTGTGTGTGTGTGTGTGTGTGTGTGAGTGTGTGTGTGTGTGTGCGTATGTGTGTGTGTGTGTGTTTGTGTGTGTGTGTTTTCATACTGAAAAGAGATATCCGAAATATAATTGTTATCATTACGCGTGAGTTAATTTGTACTTCTCTATGAATGTAAGATGTGGGTATACTATCATGACTGTAATATGTGGGTGTGCGTGCATGCCTGCTTTTGTGTATAGATTATGTATAGATCTAACATGCACTATATTAAAACAATAATTACAGAATCCCGCTCAATTTCATGTAGAGAATTACGAGACATTTGATCCCGAAATAGCCATACACACGCAATGTCTATGGATTGCTGTCAAATAATTTATTGTCATGTTCGGCACGCACTGAACATAAACTTCCAGAGGTGCAGCAATATGTTGATACACGGGTCTGCTGATGAACATTGATAAAAGTCGCTTTTCAACTCCATCCCCATTTTAGTCCGGTTATAGTTTCGTGAGCCGTGTGGTGACAGCCCCCCCCCCCCCCCACCCGAATTTTCTGCTGATATCAAGGCGATTTGACCTCGTCCTACTTTTTTTTTAATCTATAAAATATCTTTGTTCATATCAGCAACATTATTTTGATCTGCCGCAAGATCTGTCAAATACTGAAAGCAGAGCGAGAAGATTTTGATCTCAACTCGTCACAAAAGTGGTATTTAGGAGTAAAGAATGGTGGGGGGGGGGGGGAATGGGTTAGCAGACGGGGTTTAGTCAGTGTACACGTGACATCATGATATAAACTTGTGTGTAAGATCGACTCTTCATAGAATGGGGGTGGGGGTGAACTGTTACACCCTGGTGGAGTTTTTGGTCTGGCCCGAGGATATGCAATTCATCAAATTGACGCCTTGGAATGTCTCAGCATGCTATTATTATGTTACGTGTGTGTGTGGGTGTTTGGCTATGTCTTTGATGGCGTACTATGCGTTTACCCCTATGGAATATAGGAAATCAACCTAATGACAGTGGTCGCCATTTTGTACTTCCAACGCCAGCGAGGTATTGCAAGAACATTCCAGGTGTCTGCATTCGGTCGCCATGAATTCACTGTTTGTGCACGTTTACGTACCCTCGCCTCCGCAGAGTAATTATGCAAGATTGTTTTTATTTATCACCGACACCACCTGCGCGGCACACCAGCTAATAGTACCCATGCATAACTTAATTGTTCGATGGGATTAAAGTCCATTAATATACATTGTATGTCTCGATTCTTACAGGTGGATGGAAATGGTATCTTCCAGTAGAGCGCCAGACGTGAGCTAGTCACAGTACAAGGACGATACATCGCTGACATGATTTCGAAGTCGAACGGACTTCTGTCCTGCGAATTCTGATAACGATGCGCCCTGTGGGTCTTGGAGTAGAGGCCGGGGACTCGGGTGGTGGTCGCACATCCCTGGCCGACTGCGAGCCCGCCGCTGACTCGCCGGTTTCAAACCACCCTCGCCTGCACGTGCACGTGGACGACCCCGACTCGATGCCGCCGCTGTCCCCCAGGCGTAGCCCGGAGCCGAGACCAGGAAGCAGCTGCTACGCTCTGCGAGCTGCCGTGGGTCTGCTGGCTTTCTGGGACGACTTCGACGCGGAGAAGATCGGGGAAGGATTCTTTGCAGATGTCTACAAGGTTAGAACCATTTTTAAAAAATCTTCCTTGAAATATAAAGCAGACCAAGCATCTTAGTCATCCGAACACTCGGTGACATTAACTCACGATAATCAGTTCTTAGCCGTGAGCACTTAATTCCTTTTCATAATTGACTAATTAGAATGTAGTTTTTGA